>NW_015165853.1:75807-98757 GCF_001447785.1 Gekko japonicus | reverse complement strand
GTGTGACATTGCTCAAGGCCTATAGACTAAATGAGCACTATCATTAAACTATAGAACCAAAAGGAGACATAGTAACATGAGTGAGGACAAATGTCTGTGAAATATTTTACAAAACTAAAGGGAAGACATGGAGTGTTAGCACAGCATCTGAATCTTCATCCCCTCCCTCCAAATATACTCATAGTATTTCTCGTTTAATGATACAATAATATAGAGCAAAAGAGGTTGATTTCAGCTCTCTGCTTCCTTTCAGGCATAATTTGAAATGTGACAGTAATGACTAATAAGCGACATTTTCAGACAGGGGATGCCAATGATTTCCCAGACTGAGGGCCCCGTTCATTAAACATTTATGTTGCACACTTGTGCTCCATGAACTGCCGACAAAGCTACAGAAATGAAATTTTGTAGACAACATTTCCCCCAAATGCCAGTCTCTTGCTGCCAATAGAAGAAACATTCAAATGAGCCAGCATTATTTCTTCTCTTTTGATTCATCTGTCATTGGTTGTTACAAACTAAAGTAGTATCTCAAAGCGAGGTCCATTGTGACCTGACAGAGTATGAGATAATACAGTCAAAACATTTTTGAAATGCTGCCTTTTATTCTGCCCCACAAATGGCTACTTGATTAAGAGGTTATTAAGAGTGACTACCAAAGGCAGGTAACAACCTAGGCGTCACTTCCTAAAGCTCTCCCTATACCCACATAATTTGGAACCCACTAATCAAACACAACCCTGTCAAGATTGTATTGTGGCATGCCAGATTTTTGATAGCCCCTGAAGTCGTTCCAGGAAAGCAGGGGAAAAAATAGATTTACTGAGCCTGGAATGCTAAATCTATGTGTGCCAGAAAAAGCTGCATATTGTTTTATTTTTTAAACATTTAAAGGATTTTAATGCTCCTTTTTAATAAAAAGCATAGGCATGGACATCAAAATTTTATTAATACTTCATTTGCTTTGTGTAAGGATTTATAGCTATTCTTTTTTCATGTCTTCTTGTTCTCCTATGCTTCCATCGGGAGCCCTTTCACCGGTTTGTTTGCTCCGTGCTGTTTTTACACCATTTGTATGCTATTAATATATAATGGATGCAAAAACAGCACTGAAAATGAGTTGACTTTAATAGGAAATATTCGGCATGAACTAACAATATGCAAAAATTAAGACCCATCCAGTTCACACAATGAAGAAGCAAAATCAAAACGGATATTTTTGTGTCAAATGCACATGGGTGAGAAATTTAGTAGCATCCCAAGAAGCAGCGCCAGTAAGGTGTAGTGGTTAAAGTGTTTGACTGGGGTCTGAGAGATCAAGGTTCAAATCCCCACTCTGTCACAGAAACTCACTGGGTAACATTGGGCCATTCACACACTCTCAGCCTAACATACCTCACAGGGTTGTTGTGAGGGGAAAATGGAGGAGAAGAGAACAATGTAAGCCAGTTTAGGTCCCCACTGAGGAAAAAATCTGGGGTATAAACAAAGTAAAAATATTCTAAAAATCATTTTTGTTATTATATTTATTAGGCCTCTTCACATTTTTTACATTCGTTTCAACGGGCAATATAGTTCTACCTGTTATATTTCCACCCAGCTAAGATGAAATTTTCTGGGTCTGTAATTCCCATACATGGGATCCTCTGTGCTGAATTTCAAGCAGCTGCATATGAATGACAGGATTTTAAATTACGTGTGAGTAGACATAGAGTGATGTTGAATCTGGCAAGTGTGATTTCTAGCCCAACCTCCATCTGACAGACTGAATCCGTGGCTTCTAAATGCAGTACACGTGAGGGGTTTTACCATAGCCTAATTAGTGTTACTGCCTGCTACAGTTACATTAGGGATATTCCCTATAGTATTCCCTCGGCTAAGTTCTAGAAATACCTTGCCCTCCTTTGGACTTCACATGAGACTCAAGGGAAACAGGAAAAACTGTAACTTATTTATGTCCTGGTATATAGTACTCAGGATGTTCAGAAAACAGGCTTAGAAACTATATACAAATGTAACAAGTGAGTGCAGACAGCAGTTATTGGACAAGCTTGTAAAACCCTTGAAGTTAATATTTGGTTTGTCCCCTGCTTCAGAAATCCCACAGTATAAGTGTGAATTCCTCCTAGAAATCTTTAGCCAGATTTCCCCAGAAGCTAGGCTCTGAGACAGGAACAGGCTTCTTATAAAGTATTCATTAAATTAGCCTGTTTTCCATAAAATTCAAGCTCTGAGACCTATATAGCCTCCTAAAAAAAACAATTCCCTCCCTAAAATTTTCTCTAAAATTCAAGCTCTGAGAGCTCTACAGTCTCCTAAGACAGGATCTTCTCCTGCAGCCTAAACCTCCAGATGCACAAACCCCATCTGACAGTTTTCTCACTTCCACAGCAAATAAAAATGGCATGTATTTGAGTGAGTTTTCCTCCTTTCCCAGAATCTTCAAGTAGAGATAGGAAGCTCTGTTTTTAAAACAAAAATGCAGGGTTCTGGTGAAGGAAACTGAAATCTCCCTCCATTACCTCTCTGAACTACTTTTCAGCATGTTTTCCTCACTCTGACTCACCTCTGGTATTACAGTCTGGTGGCGGGGGGGGGGGGGGGGGAGTCTTCAAGCATCAGAGTGTGGTTTAGCTGTCTTTGCCCAGTGTGCTCTGTTTAATTTAAAAAGAGACCACCCCCACCCCCAATCTCTTTATATTTGAATGGGAGTTTGCCAGTCTCCTCACCACCACAACCACCAGAAAACAAGACATCAAGAGATCCCAGAAATTTGATCCTTACTGGTGTCTGACACAGAGACATTGCAGGTCCTTTCATACAAAACATTTCTAATGTCTCATCCGAGTTTCCCTTTCATTGGGAAGGAGAATTCACAGGGTTGATGTGAGGGGAACCTATTTGCTTCCTTACCAAAAGTTTTCAGTTGCTTTAAACAGGGGTTGTTTCGTAGAAAAAGAGCTAGGGGAACTCATTAGCATAACTCATTAGCATATGCCACACCCCCTGACATCACCGGAAGTGTGTTATAAGGCCACACCCCCTGACATCACCGGAAGTGTGTCATAAGACCACACACCCCGCCCCCATGAGGGGCCCGGTGGTGGACCTGCAAGGCCGGCGGGAGTGCAAGGAAGCCCCGCGAAGGCCCTCCCTGGCCCCAGGCAGGCACGGATGGGGAGAGGCAGGGAGGAAGCAACTTACTCTCCCTCTTCTTCTGCCTCCTCCTGTCTGAATGAGGGCCGGAAGCGGGGCAGCCGGAAGCAGGGGGCGGAAGTGGAAGTCAGTATGTTTTGAAATCAACACTATATTAATATGATGACTCAGCAATTGAACTGTAGCATTCTGCTCCATCTGAGGTTTCCACACCACTTTCAAGGTCAACCCCATGCAGAGAGCCCTATAATAATCCAGTGAAGAAGTCACCAGATTATGGATAACAGTGGAGCCAAAGGGAGGGGTGTAGCTCGGTGGTAGACCATGAAGCTGCCTTATACTGAATCAGACCATCAGCCAGTATTGTCTACTGAGACTGGCAGTGGCTCTCCAGGGTCACAGGCTGATCTTATTTATGCATTTATTACTACTTACTGTTTTTACAATCAGAGTCAGAAGTAATAAATACATAAATAAAATCTTGCACATCACCTATTACCTGGTTCTTTCAACTGGAGATGCCAGGGATTAAACCTGGGACCTTCTGTATGCCAAGCAGCTACTCTACCACTGAGCTACAGCCCCTCCCCATCAGCTTGCCCATGCAGCAGGCCCCAGGTTCAGTCTCTGGCATTCCAGTCCAAAGTAGCTAGCTATCTCTTTCAGTACCAGGTAAACCAGCAGATCATCCAAAACTGATAAAAGGCATAGCAATCCTTTTACAATCTGGGAGTAATACTGGATCTAAGAGAACCTCCACCCCAAGCAATGTGCCTACTCATTTTGGGGGAAGGAAATTTAATCCTAACCAGAATAGGCATTTCTCCTACTAACTGGTCCCCCCTAACACCCACAGTCATCAATGCTGTCTTCTCTGGACTGAGTTTAAGTGTATTTGCCCTCATCCAACCCATCACTGCTCCCAGGGAGGCTTCACCTTCAATGTATACTGATGACACCAAGCTCCATACTCTCAGGCAAAATGTCCCAGGTGTCAAAAAGTTTGGGGAACAAAGTGGAACCCTCTACATCCCATAAGATAACTTCCCGATATGGAACTACCACATTTGGCTTGTGATTCCTATTATAGCTACATGAACAACTGGTCACAATTAAGTTCCAGCCATTCACTATGGTCTTACACAGGTGTCTGGAAATCCAGTAAAGTGGGATCTTGACTCTTTCAGTCTTGAACGAGCAGCTTTCTACTCACAGCTGTCCCATTCTGGTCACCAGAACCCATTGAATTAAGCAATATATCAGAAAGCAAGCAAGCAAGCAAGCAAGCAAGCAAGCAAGCAAGCAAGCAAGAAAGAAAGAAAGAAAGAAAGAAAGATTCCCCATATTCCTTTAGCAATCAACGTTATTTTAAATTTATTTCGTTAATATAACGATTAAGTTCTGTATAAGGTAATATTGAGATTTGCCTTGTATAGGTATCTCAATTCTGTTCTTGTTGATGTTTTGTTGATCTGTTACTGGATGATGTTTTGTTACTGACTGATGTTATCTTTGAATATTTTTCTTAATAAAATTAAGAACATAAGAACATAAGAGAACCCAATGTTGGATCAGGCCAATGGCCCATCTAGTTCAACACTCTGTCACACAGTGGCCAAAAATACCAGGTGCCATCAGGATATCCAGCACTGGGTCCAGGACACTAGAAGCCCTCCCACTGTTGCCCCCCCCCCCAAGCACCAAGAATACAGAGCATCACTTGCCCCAGACTGAGAGTTTCTATCTATACCTTGTGGTTAATAGCCACTGATGGACTTCTGCTCCATATGCTTATCTAATTTCCTCTTGAAGCTGTCCATGCTTGTAGCCGCCGCCACCTCCTGTGGCAGTGAATTCCATGTGTTAATCTCTCTTTGGGTGAAGAAGTACTTCCTTTTATCTGTTCTAACCCGACTGCTCAGCAATTTCATTGAGTGCCCACGAGTTCTTGTATTGTGAGAAAGGGAGAAAAGTACTTCTTTCTCAACCTGCTCTGTCTCATGTATAATCTTATAAACTTCAATCATATCACCCCTCAGCCGTTGTTTCTCCAAGCTAAAGAGCCCCAAGCATTTTAACCTTTCTTCATAGGGAAAATGTTCCAACCCTTTTATCATTCTAGTTGCCATTTTCTGCACTTTTCCCAATGCAACAATATCCTTTCTGAGGTATGGTGACTAGAACTGTACACAGTACTCCAAATGAGGTTGCACCATTGATTTATACAGGGACATTATGATATTGACTGATTTGTTTTCAATTCCTTTCCTAATAATTCCTAGCATAGCGTTGGCCTTTGTTATTGCTGTTGCACACTGTCTCGACATTTTCATTGAGTTATCTACTACGACTCCAATATCTCTCTCTTGGTCAGTCTCTGCCAGTTCGTATCCCATCAATCTGTATTTATGGTTAGCATTTTTTGCTCCAATGTGCATCACTTTGCACTTGGCCATGTTGAACCCCATTTGCCACATTGACGCCCACTCACCCATCTACAACAAATCCCTTTGGAGTGCTTCACAATCCTCCCTGGTTCTCACTACCCTGAACAACTTCATGTCATCTGCAAATTTAGCCACTTCACTGGAAGGAGGGAAGGAAGGAAGGAAGGAAGGAAGGAAGGAAGGAAGGAAGGAAGGAAAACAAAAGGGAAGGAGGGAAGGAAGGAAGGAAGGAAGGAAGGAAGGAAGGAAGGAAGGAAGGAAGGAAGGAAGGAAGGAAGGAAGGAAGGAAGGAAGGAAAACATAACACAGAAAAGCAGCAGCCCCCAAAGCAATGGGTGACAACAAAAAACAAGAAAAGCCAGTGCAGTGCAGTGGTTGGAGTGCCAGGCTAGGATCTGGGTGACCCAGGTTTAAATCCCCAGACTGTCACAGAAGCTCATTGCATGACCTTGAGCCCATCATTCTTTTTCAGCCTAACCTAACCCTGCATTGTTCATAAGGATAAAACAGAGGAAGGGAGAAGGACCTGCTAAGTCATTTCGGGTCCCTACTGGAGAGAAAAGAGGGGTATAAATTAAAATAAAATAAATACAGCCTCAAAACAATATGAATGCTCAGCAAGGTCATTTTTTGTAGTTTGGCTGCATAGAATATACACTAATTTCGAAGTGGAAAGAGAAAATAGAGGCTATTTGGTGCCACTCTGTATTTACCTAATCTTGATCATAAGGGACAGGGTGACCGATAAATCTAAACAAATAGGTAACAGTGTTTTTCCAGGACTGTTTGTGTTGGGTGCATTTAGGCTAACCTGGAAACCTAGTTTGAATTCTGCATGAAAATCATTTTATCATCAGTAAATGGCACTCCACCAGCAGAACTGAGTATTATCGCCGTGTGCCGCGCTGTACTTCACAGCAGTCTCCTTTCCGCAGTCCATTGCCTAAGGCTGCTAGTGGGAAAGACAGCCAGATCTCTCACAGACAAGAGTCTCTGCAGTGTTAGCGGAAACGTGACATCAAATCAAGCTAAGATAGATGGATGCGCTGCTGTTCCCGTTCCCCCTGTGTCATGAGAATGAAACCTGGCGAAAACTTGAAGCCAAGTTTCAGCATGCTGGTATATTCAGAATTCAGCCTATGCAATTTGTAAGCCAGTTAGCTGAACCCCCCCCCCCCACTCACCAGTCCCATGTTCTGGGGTTTGATAGGGTCTCCTGTGTTTGCAATTCTAGGCCAGCAGCAAAGATTTATCAAGCTGCTGCTAGGGCAGCAAGCATATCTGTGTTTTACTAGCTGCTTCATTACTTATACAGGCCTGACACAAGATATCTTTTGTTGCACTAAACAGAGGCCAAACTGAAGGTACTGCACCCGTCTGCCCTCGGCCGCAGCTACAGGCCTCTCAGTCAGCTTTTCCTCTCTCCCTGCACCAAAGCCATGCACTTACACTTCCAGGTAGGATGCTGCCAAGAGTATCAGCAAAATGGCCTCGATGCCTATTGGGTGCTCTAGGATCAAATTCTTCTTTCATCCCACTGTGTAGCTCATCACCTAGGTGTCATCGGCTTGGAAGCATTACAAAAGCATGCTGTACTTGTTAAAAGATGACAATATAATAAGGGTACATAACACAGGAAACCATGGCTCTCTTTGCCCAGTCACTGAACTGAATGATACATCATGTGGACAGATGTCATAGCAATATTTTCTACTGTTGAAGCAAGCAACTATAGTAGATACAAGCATAGATTTTAGTGCAATGTTGAATTATTTAACTAGAAATGCTGCAAATTTCACAGTGAACATGTTCAGCCAGTGAACAGACTGTGTTTGACAGCCATGATCACTCATGAGCTGAGCCTGACATCTGTTTGCCTTGCCACTGCTTGAGCCAAGTGCCTACCAAACAGGTTTCAGACTGTAGCTGGTAGTAGAGGTGTTTCATTTCCTTGGTGGAGTTTCATTTCATTGTCCTGCAGCCGTTTTTGCATCTGCACAGTAGATGAAACAGATTATCCCCGGGGTCATGTGATGATTATTAAATGATACAGTCAGGTAAGTAACTGACATGGACTGGAACTACCAATCCAATCCAATCATTTATTACGGCAAAGCCAGCAACAATATCAGTTCACAATAATAGCCAGTGAATTAGTAAAAATACAAATATAAAATCTGAAATATTAAAAAATAATGTGTATATAAAATCCAGAATAAATAAAAACAAGTTACAGTATGTCTTCCGTTACAAGGGATTTACGTTTTCTGATCAGTAAGCAACAAAATCTGGCCATGACATAAGATACAGAGCTTTGAGAATCTTCTAAGAGAAAATTACGCAGAGTCCCTGGCCTAAATTTCAGATAAAAATGCAGAGGGTTAAATTTAGACAGAAGTGGTAATATAAAATGAGAGTTACATACACAATATATACCTCTATAACACAGAAATAATGAACACCCAAAAAAAAAAAAACAAAGGCTCCCATGAACAAGTTTCATGTATGCTGGAAGACAGTCTCTACTGCAGACTGCACATTTTCTTACACTAGGGTTGTCAGCCCAGCCAACCCCTGAGAGCACTGGAGGGCAAACAGTGGGTAACATGGTGTTGTATGCCACAGGGTCACTTCTGGTGGAAGAGGAGGAGGAAGAAGAAGAAGAAGCAATTCATAGCAATGCCTTTTGTTTGCCAATAAAATTTATGATTGAACATAAAGTAATTCCTCGTCATAGAAATTTCAGCAAGTTCTACCCAAAACGCAGTTGGTGGATGGCATTGCTGTCACTTATTTTCTAGCACCTTAAGAGCCTCATCTCTTGGAATGCTGGTATATAGAGAGACAACTTCTAAAGTTATTAAAAGAACTTCTCTGTCAATTTTGTCTATGGAATGCAGTCTATTTATGAAGTCTGTTGAGTCTCTTATATACGATTGTATCAACTTAAAAAATGGTCTCAAAAATGACCCATATACTTAGAAAGAGGTTCCAAAATTGAATGACAACCTGAAATTATAGGTCTATCAGGGTGTCAGTTGTGACTGTCCTCCTGGTACTCCATGAGCTTCTTCTCTGACTCCATCCCACTCACGCTGTTGTGTCTGCAGACGGCCACTGGGCACCCGCGATACAGCGGAGCTTGAGTCTGGAGAACAATGGGGACCAGGCTCCTGCACCCTGCCACTAGGGGAACCAATGGGACATTGGCGGGAGGTTTGAATGGGCCAATGGGAGGTTCCCCAGACTAGATATAAGCGGCCGGTCAGCCGTTGGTGTGCGTGCGTGTTGTGTACTAGTAAAGTGTGCAGTGTATCATGCGTGCCTCAGCATTTCTTCCATGCGGCTAACCCACCACACAACACACGCTTCCTCCAGCCTCAGAAAGGCAGGAGTCTCCCAGGATTACCTCACCACCTGCAGGTATTTTCAGCCTCCTGTCCAATCCCCTTGAACCAAAACCTATTTCTTTCCACCTCTTATTTCCTTATTCCTAACTAAGGGATTCAGATAAGGTGTGAGGAGGGATCTCTCCCCTGCCAGAAGCACCTTAAGTGCAAGCCCTGCCCTTTGTAGCTGTGTCCTCTGTACAGCAGCTGCAGTGCCAGCAGGCAGGATCCCAGTGATGAAGGGGAGAAAGAAAGAGATGGTAATGATGTGGGGGAAGGAGAGGGAGAGAGAGGCTGAGAGAAGGGATGGTGGGAATGGGGAATATCAAAAGCACATGAATGGTATGGCTGCTCCTGCAAGTTCTTTGTAGGTCCCCACTTATCTACGAATAACAACAGTGAACACGCATCTGGAGTCTTTCTAAATGAATCTTCAGCATTATTCATCCCTCACATTTGTATTCCCTTTTCCCTCCAAGGAGTCTGAAGGGCCATGAGGGGGTCCATTTTTCTCTCACACCAACTGGGAGGTAGGTTTACACAAAAGTTACTGGCCCAAGAACACAGATTCATGGCTGAGCAGAGATTTGTATATAGGCGGCTCAAGTGGTTAAGACGCTGAACTGCAGGCTGTGGAAGGTTGGTAGTTCAGCAGTTCGAGACCCGGGTGCCGCATGATGGAGTGAGCTCCCATCTCTAGTTCCAGCTCCTGCCAACCTAGCAGTTCGAGAGCAAGAAATTGCAAGTAGATAAATAGGGACCACTTCGGTGGGAAGGTAACAGCGTTCCGTGTGCCTTGGTGTTTAGTCATGCCGGCCACATGACCACGGAAATGTCTTCGGACAGCGCTGGCTCTTCGGCTTTGAAACGGAGATGAGCACCGCAACCCTAGAGTCGGATCTGACTGGCTTTCGAGCAAGGGAACCTTTACCTTTACTTTTTACTGAGATCATAAATTTTATTTCATGGCTTTCAGACCAATTGCTGATCAAGTTTTGTCCTCTGTACCTCTGTGTACATATGTGTACGTGTTCGCACACATGTTAACAAGTGGTCAGTGGGCTCTAGCTCATGGAAGCTTCTACCACAGCAAATCTGTTAATTTTTCTAAGTGTTACACAACACCTTCTTGCTTCTGTTGCAAAAGACTAACATGGGTAATCCTCTGCAAGCTGAGCTTTTGCTGTAGCTGACCATACAGTAAAAGTAGTTTTTGTTAAAAGAAACGTGTTGATATCATGAATAAATATCAGTATCTTTAACGAACGATGCACTGACAACTCTCCTTATTTTCTAACTGGACAAATAAAGAGGTCTACTTTTCCATGAAATGATGGACACTGAGAGATCTCAGATCCTGAATCAGCAGCTGTCTCTCACACGGAGATGAACTTATCCTTCCTTATAATTGATATCCTGCATCTTACCGATTTTGGTGTGTGCTTGCAAGTGTGTGTGTGTGGGGGGAATTCTTTGCTTCTGTCTCTGTGCCCTCCAGTCTGCAAAGGGGATATGTTATTTATCACAGGAGGAGGGCAAAGTCTCTGGAAACACCCCCCCTCCCAACAGCTTTGCATTCCCGCATCCCTGCCTTCCCACTAGGTATTACAAGCAAATTCTTTGCTATCCCTGGTAGGAGAGGCATGCTGCTTATTGTTGGGTGGGGGATTGGTCTCTGCATCTAACCTCTCACCTCTACTGTCCTACCCACTTGTCAGTGGATAAAAGCAAAGTTCCGCTGACCCTAAGAGGGGCAGCTTCAGATAATGCAAATGTGCCCTGTGCTTCTTGGATTGTCATGAACAGGAGAAAATGCTGTGCACATCAATACCGATCAGCATGGCCCTGTTCAACAGGAATACTGGCAAACTCTCTTTGCTGGACAACATCCCTAGCAGGCAGCTATCTGCTTAGTTACTCTCTCCCCTGGCTGCCCCTCCCAGTACCCGGGAAAGTGCAAGCAGACAATGATATGCCAAGATAAAGGTCAGCTCACATCTTCAGTTATTACCACACATCAGAAATGATTATGCTCCGATTACTTATATTAAAGAATGGATTCAGCTCAGGTCTTAATTATTATCTCAATGCATATCTTCAGAATGCAGTAATGAATGCAATACAAATTAATTTCTTTTTTTTTAAGTGAATTGAAAGTGGAAACAAGTTGCATACCCCTAATTAAGGTAAAGAAAATATTACCAATAATGGGGATGAATCCCCCCCGCTTTATTAATTTAGTCACGTTACAATACATTTCTGCATCTAGAAACATGGCCATAACCCTGCTAGTTGCCCCATGCATTTGGCGTTATATGCAAAAACAAAATAAAATACAAGAAATTACATTCCATACGTTACCAAGACAAATGCTGTATGAGTTTGAATCATATTGAATAAAATAACCCACAGGTTTTAGAATGAAGAAACCTACTCCAGTGCTTTAACAAATGGACATTTAAAGGCAATACAGTTTCACAGACTCGATTCAATTAAAAGGTAAATTGTAAGCTTACCATGGAAATAATGTTTTGCAATGTCAGCACTTTTAAAACACTCTAATGGGGAAGTAGGCTGTTTATGACAAACTTGGAAAAAACAAATGAAAACCACTCTTACATACGAACAAATCACATTTTTTCCACAAATTTCAACCCTAATTCAAACACGCAACCAAGGATACAGTTTACTGATCATGATCTCAGTGTGATCATGTGTTGTCAGAAGACATCTGTATCCTTGAAATATGTCAGTATAAATATGCTCACTTTCTACTTTAAACCCAAATCCACACTAAAATAGCCCAGACCCGGGGAATCCACCTTCTTTCTATCATTTTCAGTTGAAGCCTAAGAAGCTGCTGAGGTTCAGGTGCTACATACAGCTTCATATCCAGAGTTCCACACACCAGTAGTAGGGAATCAATAACAGAGGACCGCAACACGTTTGGAATGAATATTGAGGTCTGTTTAGAGTGAAAACCATAAATAAAGTCTATTAAGCAGAATAATACCAATATTTGGGTTGGGGCGTTAGCAAATCTGAAGCAGTCAAAATAATTAAAAAAAAACTTTCAATGAGATCACCCACTACTAGAATCCCACTGTAGCCAGTCACACTAAGCATCAAAACACTATGCAAGTTACTCAAGAGGGGAGGTGAAAGCCCAAACAGGCAGAGCAAGAGAGGAAGCAGAAAGGCTATAGCTACCAGTTCCCAAGAGGGTGGTCCAAGCAGTATGGTAGCAAATACTCCAAAAGAGAGAAAGACAACTAAGCAAATTCAGATTGTGTCAGGGAAGATGGGGTCCACAAGTCAACTCTGGGGGAGGCAAAAGCTTGCTCAGAGGTCAGTGTTGTGTGTCCAGTTATAGGGCAAGCAGCTCTCTTCTTTCCATGCCTAGAAAGAAAAGGGGTTAGGTTAGCTTTTCAATGTGAAGCCTGACTGGTCAAAGGGGAAGAAGGTGTCCCAGGGTCCTGTGAACTATTCTTTAAAAAGGCAGCAGACAAGAAGGTTCCATGTATGGAGTGGGTGTATGCTTTTGACAGTCTTACCCTGAAGTAGGTCTTTGGCAGGCAACTTAAACCATACAGATTAGTCTGTTGAAAAAAATAAACTAGTGCAAGGGAAGAAATCAAGCATATTTACCACACAGGGACATGGACCCTTGGGATAAGGAGCAGAAATGATAATTCAACAAGTTCTGCTAGTGGCGAAAGGCAAACGATATCTGCCACAATAAAATTGTTTAGTCCTGAAGATGCTCCTGGACTTCAGTTTTATTTTACTGCAACAGACTAACACTGCTACTCCTCTGCAATGATTAATTCACGTGAGTCTTTGATTAATGATCTGATTGTTAGACACAAGGTAGGGCTCCTCCCCTGGGACAAACTATTGTGCTGGAGCTAATGTGATTGAATTAGGTGCAGTCCTGCTTCCTCTGCCGGATCTCTGTCTTTTGTCCTGCTAATGGCGAGGCATCCGTTTACTTGTCTGATGCAAATACTGCCATATTTTTGACGGCCATGATGACAGCAAAAGACAATACTCAGTGTGAAAAGGTGAGTTAACTGTTGTTGTTTTTTAAGCTTACTATAATATTTTGATAAGCCTGTGTACTGTTAAGAGCACATTAGATGATTTTACTCCTTCTTGTGCAACACTGATTTTAAATTGGGGTCCTATTGCTCTTGATTCTAGAGACAGGAAATGAGGCAGCGCCATCCTAATCAGAGTTAACACCCTTCTAAGCCCATTGACTTCAGAAGTGTGCCTCTGTTTAGGATTGCACAGATAATTACTCATGCACCTAATCATATATTTCACATACAAAGACAACCCCATCCCCGTGATAACAGAATGCTGAGGAAACATAGTTTATTAGGCAGACGGGTTCCTTGCTTGGCTGCTTGCTTGATCCAAATTAGCATGCCGAGAGATAAATTGGAACGTTATAGAGGTTTGGCATACAACATACACAACAGACCTCCCCCTAATTAATAACACCCCAACTGAACATTCAAACCTAATATTTAACAATTAACTAGGGATGTTACCCTGTTCTCTGTCATTAGTTAATGGTTTTGCTAGTGTAATTACAGGTCCATCCTACTGGGAGGTTTTCTCACATAAACAGGTTGCCAATCTCCAGGTGGGACCTGGAGTTCTCCTGGAATTATATCTGATCTCTGAATGACAGAACAGCTTCGGTAGGTGGACTGTAGGGCATCACATCCCCACTGACCTCCCTCCCCTCCCTAACCTCTGCCTTCCTCAGGTGCCAATCCCAAATTTCCAGGAATTTTCAAACCTGGATTTGGGGTAGAATCTTTCCAATTCTGAGGTAGATATTTCAACAGACGTTTTAGATGATGGTATTGGAGATAAATTGCATGTCAACTCAGATTCTTATCCACTCTTTTCCAAAACTGGTGGGCATGATGTTCTTTGAGCCTTGGGTTCACTGGTCAGATCTACTTACTTAGAATATTTAATCTCTGCTTTTCTCCCTGAAGGGACCCAAAACAGCTTATAATGGTAGGGAAAATAATCAAAATATGATAGAAAAAACAATTTGAAGAAAACCAACAAGTCCCCAACTATTTCTTGGGCCAGCCAATGGGAGAAAGGGAGTTTGCCACTTTCACAATGCCCAAAGTTAATAACTGGAGCCAGGAAAAGCAAACAAAAGCTCAGCTCAGATGCTGCAGCTGGCAGCAAAGTTCCTCTCAATCCACTCTTCTATACCTAATAATCCACTTGTAGAGGGGAAAGGATGATTCCTATACCGTCCCCCTCCCATGTTTATTTTTAATATTTTCAAAAAGAATACAAACTTTTTGTTTTCTTAGATTACATAAAATTTTAGAGTCTATAAATCTATTACATGCTTTATATAAGTTATCCACTTTATATACATTATAAATCTCTTACATGCTTTATCCAATTGTATACCCTTAACCATCTTTTATTCTGTATTTTGTTATCTTTACCTTGAAGTAATAAACTCAAATTATCCATTTGTGCGAGTTCTAAGAGTTTCAGTATTAAGTCCTCTTTTGAGGGTATTTTATCTGTTTTCCAGTTTTTTGCCAGTAATATTCTAGCAGCTGTTATAATATATACTAATAAATATACATCTTGCGCTGAGTAGCCATTTGGAATGATATTCAACAAATAAATTTCAGGTGTTAGTAAAACATCTAAATTCACAATTTCAAAAATAATTTTATGTTCCAGTATTTTTGTATTTTACTACATTCCCACCACATGTGATAAAAGGTTCTTACATTCAATTTACATTTCCAACATCTATTAGATGCATTAGGGTAACATTTTGCAATTTTATCAGGGGACCAATAGAGTTCCAATGCAAAGATCAACAGCGACAACTTGCGTCCAGGACTTTAAGCAAGTTTCAGTAATCTTCTTCAAGGTTGCAATGAAGGCAGAGCACACAAAAGAAGATCCTTGATCTGTAAAAGTTGTATATTTTCTCCTGAGTACCTGAGGGGTCAGAAATCTTGTCAAAACAATAATGATGAACTTCCATAACTCAACAGATCAGACTCAAAGTTTCTCAGATTGTCTGGGCATATTTGCATCTTGTATGGCTTAAAAATCTGTGAACAGTAGTTGTAGGTTGTTCTTCTCCATTAGACATTACATGGAGAGTGTTCCAGTTTTAAAGACAGTCAGTGAGATGCAGTGGTTGGACAAGGATCTGAGAGCTTTGGGCGCGGATCTTCACTTTTGAAAAGAAACTCGCTGGATAACCTTGTTCCAGGCACTCCCCCATCCTAATCTAGCTCACCAGGCTATAATAAGGATAGAATAGATAACATATATCACCATGAATACCTTGGAGTAAGTGTGGGGGGAAATACAATAGATCGGCTGGAGCATCAGACACTTGCAAAACTTCCAACCCAGTGCTAGAATGCATGCTGAAATGACGTTGCTTCATCTACTGGAAGGCCCAATACTGTCAGAGTTGCCAGCCCAATAAATTAACAGACTGTTTAGCTGACAAAACACTCTCAGAACTGCTTTTGTATTTTTTCCCAAGTGTCCTTTGAGACTCACAAGTGTGCCTTTGTTTCTTTGAAGAATTCACATTTATTGCTACTTACTTCCATTCTGACTTCTTCCACTCTCTTGCAAATTTGTTCCAGAGTCTTCAAATGACCCTCATCACTAGATCCCATGCCATCTGGGAAACTCTACAGCTTGGTAGACCTTCCAGTGCCTCCCCTGTGGCCTCTGCCAAAATGAAGGTGCAGACCATACTCCGAATATCCATCACTTACAGATCAATCCCCTTTCTGTACTGATGGCAAGAACTGTTCTCGATTCCTCCTCCTCTACTTCCATTTGGGGATAAGCTCAGGCCAAATCTAATTTGCTGAATGTCTTTTCTCTACCCAAAGATAAGAGAGTATCTTCCATATGAGGTAAATGGTAGGGTTGTGTTTTGAGCACGCAGATCCCTACAGTTTTGGTTTTCTTTATAACAGGAGTTATAGGGTGTCACAGTCACCCATTCTCTCCAATCTTCCTTAAGTAAGTATGCCCATTGCTCCTAGTCAATCCAATCCAATCCAATTCCTGTGTTAATGCTTTTCCAGTAACAACTAGTACCAATCAGTCTGTCAAGTACTTGAGTTTTACTCTGTGAAAATGATACAGGCTGAGCTGTTCAATTGCAAGCCCTAGACATCAACATGTTTCGGACATGGAAGCAGCACTGGTGTAACAAGTCAGTATCCTATGTTCTCCTGGTGAAGACAAATAGAAAAAAAGACTCGACCCCAAAGAGGTGGGACCACAGGAACACTACCCACACCCACCAATCATGGAGCAGCATGCTGAAAATTCCCCTCTGTCAGCAATATACAGAACTGGTCAATCAACACAAAGCAAAGCCAGCAATCTTTCTAATGTCACTGTGCCCCACCCACCCACAGAACATAACAAGATTTTAAAAAGCAGAGGAAACAGCACCCTCCACTGTAAGAAGAACTCTGGCATCCCCATGGGAGTCCCATAACAACTACAATTCTGGAAGCTCTGAAAATGACGGTTTGAATTTCCTCCTGCAATCACAGGGAAAGAGGCATGGACAGCACCGCCACATTGTCTAGACACTTCCAAAGCTCACTCAGCCAAGGAAACCCCCACAGAACCCCTCAGACACAAAGGTGAAGATCCCGGGAGAAGAAAGAAATTCAAGAAGTAGCTTTTCAAGGAAGGGGGACACACACATCAAGACAGCGAGAAGAGAAAAAACACACAACAGAACATCCATCAAAATCAGTCTTCGTGCCTGACAAAGTGAGTCAAATTATACCCTGGGAAACTGTTTGTCTCTAAAGTGCTATTGGACTCACATGTTGTTCTGCTACTACAGACTAACCCAGCTACCCACCAGGAAAACAACAACAATTTGTGTCACCCCCCACCATAGCTTCATGGGCCAAAAGTACACATGTGAGAAACAGTAAATAGGGGTTCAGATACCACCAGGAGAGATGCTAGGAGTAAGGCAAGACTCAAATTATGGCCAGCAACACAACAATCATCTGTGAAATAGAATGCTTAGCACTTTCCCATGTACCCATCCCTCCACTGTGTTCATGAGGATCATTACTGCCTTCTACTGATCTTCATCCCAGCAACACTTATTCTTCATTCCTCCCCACCCCCAGCCCACACAATCATGTTGTTTACAGTACCACTATTTGAAGCAACTTGCTTTACTATCCAGAAATGCGGTTGTTCTCCATGCTCCCCCCTACTTGTACATGGATTATATAAGCATAACTTTTGACTGAAAATGTGGTAATGTTTTGCCTGCATATCTACACACACACACACACACCCCATTTCTGCATTGTACGTACTTAGAGATTGCTAGCAACTGAAGCTCAAATACTTTGGCCACCAAATGAGAAGGGAGCACTCACTAGAGAAGACCCTGATGCTGGGAAAGATTGAAGGTCAAAGAAGACGGGGACGGCAAAGGATGAGATGGTTGGACAGTGTCATTGACGCAACGAACATGAAATTGAGCCAACTTCAGAGGACAGCGGAAGACAGGAGGGCCTGGCGGGAGCTGGTCCATGGGGTCGCGAAGAGTCGGACTTGACTGTGCGACTGAACAACAACAACAACAACAACAAGCAACTTTTGAGGGAGGAAGAGTTGTTGAGCCACCATACAGCCCGTACCTGTTGATGAAGGGGAGGGGGGAGTAAGCAATCAGAGTCTGAGCCCAGCTTGAAACTTCCGTGTGTCTAGGTGGTAGCCCACACAGATGTGGCGTGGCTCATGGTTTTCATAAAGGAGCTAACTGATCATGTCAAGAGGCCTTTTTGAATCATTTCATCTCTCAGACCACAGTCTGCCATGTATCAAGGCAGGATGTGCATGGACACCATGTGCTCTTAACTGTGCAAAATAAGTGCACCCATGGCTTTAAAAAAAATTAAAACTTTCTTCACAGAACAGCTCTCAAATGCATCCAGACCAATCTCGATCCATTGCGCACAATGTATGTTTTACCACTGATTTTAATGGGAAGTGGAATCTACCCATCATTTCCCAATAGTTAAAACCACAATGAAAAAGGGGTGGGCAGATTCTTCTGTTCCATTAAATGGAAAGAACCTCTTGTCAGCCAGCAAAATAAGCTAATAAAAATGATAGAGGTATAGCACCACCATTACACACCGACATCAAAAACCATCAGTTTGGAGAGATGGATTTCTCTGGAAACACATCATACAGTAATAGTAAGTGAAGTAGAATAAGGACAGCTCAGCAAGACTTTATGAATAGTGTCAAAGCACATAAAACTTTTCCTGTAAGGAGCTCAACACCAATATCTATTTGCTAGACTTAGAAGTCTACTTTACCTGTCTATGTTGTCTATTGATATATAACTAGAAAGTAATAATTCCACACTTACTCCCCCCCCTTCATCAGTCCTCTGAAGATAAAAACTCTCTTCCCCTCTCTCTTTCTCCCTCTGTGGCTTTTCAAGAAGGAAAACTATATTTTGGTATGAAGTCTAGAGCTTAAAAATACGCATATTTTATTCATTTTTAAAAGAAAGAAACCTAAGAAAGGAATGAAAAGGGAAAGAAAAATTAACTTTGCTATAGGAAATATGAATTTGCACTGAATTTTCTAGAAACTCAGCCTTTTAAGAGTGTGCTGTGAACTCCAGTTTAAATCCCACCTTATTTATACATTCAGTGGGAGACTTTGAGCAAATCGTAGTGCTCTCAGTCCAGAGGCAGTTAGTAACACTTAGCTGATAGCATCCTATCTGTAGTCCCCAGTATATCTGACATAAGATGTCAGGCATCCCATGGACTATGTTCCCCAAGATGCACCATGAATGAGCCCCAAACAACATTTGAAATGCCTGGAAGGAAAGGGAGGAGATCTTCTTCTAAACCTGGCTGACATGCTGGCTGGAGCTACCACATGCCTGGTGATAGAGAAATTATTTACAGCACTGTGATTGGAAGGAGAGGAAGAGAAGGACCAGTGAGAACAAGAATTAAGTGGGGAAAATAATAAAGATCAGTATGTGCAATTACAGAAACAAATGAAGATTCAGAAACAAAAAGCATATTCTCTACTAAATACTTTTGGGGACAATCCTAAGAATTCCTGGAAATAAGCGTCATTGAATAGATCTGAGCAGGATTCTAAATAGCTATGCTTAGGATGGTGCTGTTTAGGGATGGGCATAAACCAACTTGTGAACTAAAATATGTAACTAATTTTGGCTGATTTGTGGTTTGTGAAGTGAAGTTCATGGCAGGTCAACTGACATGAAATCTCTATGAACTTTCAAGCTGTTCATGGAAGTTTGTGCCTGTTCATGAATGGTACATTTCCAGACAGACTGTCTCCACTCAAACAAAATGTTTATCAAACTTAAAAGCGGGGGGGGGGGGGGGGGTTGGAATTCTCCAGCCTTGGAAACACTGTTGTCAGTTTCAAACTAGTCATGTCAATTTCCAGATTGCCCCCCCCCCAGGTGCCTTTCTTGCACAGAGCTTGCAAAATTGCATCCCCTTTGCTTGGATTTGTTACTCTGTGCTTTGAGATCAGTCTTTTAAAGCTTGCAATGCCAGTGGCACTGGGTTTTGCTGGGCACTCTGTGATTGCACTGGTACAGCTGGTCACTCTGTACATTGTACTGGTTCTGCTGGGCTTCCAATCCCCACTTGTTTGGAGTGTGATTCTGTGGTGGACATCAGTCCTGTTGAGCAGGCATTGCCCAATGGCATTGGGTTCTGCTGGGCACTAGTACATTGTACTGGTTCTGCTGAGCTTGCAAAAATGCCACACCATCTGCAGTTTCTACTGCAGAGATTCTCTGGGACTTTGATTCTGTTCTGCTGTGCTTCTATTGCTCTTGCTTTCCCCCCATTTCCCCCCTCCATTAGAAACAATGGAGGATGGGGCACCTTCTTTGGGGGACTGTAACTCAGACCCCATGTTCGGCCACGGATTTACCACCTGTGGAGGAGAGGGCAGCAGATAGCCAGCAGCCACCAAGGAGTGTCCCAGGGCCAAAGGGAGAGACCTGCCTGCAACACCCATGTGTCACTGATGGATCAGGATCCCCTTAGAACCAGACACAGGCAGAGCAAAGAGACAAGACAGGTGGCACCTCACATCATGGGGCCCGATGAGGGGAGGGATGAAGGGGCCCACAGGCAGCAGACAGAGGAGACGGGGCAGGAAGCTGGCTGGCAGGGGAATGGGAGGGGGAAGGCAGGCTGCAAGACCCCTGGCCCAACACCGAGAAAGGCAGGGAAGCTGGGAAGAGAGCCTGGGATCAGCAGCAGAGTACAGAAGTTGTCAGCAACAAATGCACGATAACTTAATATACAATTAAATAAGGAATAATCCTGCGAGACTGTCTTTTTAAAATAAAGACCCTGCCATTTACGCAAAGGTGTCAGTGAATGTAAAGACGGAACTGGTCCCTCCCCTCCATGTTTTGCCCAGCTTCCCAAAGAGACTGATGCAAAATGTAAAAAAAAAGAAGAAAAAAGATCCAAATATCTTTTGTTTCTGATTTAAATTAAAAATTTACCCAAAGCAATTACATTTAATTAAAGTTCATTTTGTAAACTGGGCATAACATTTATGCACATCTTTAGCAAATGGCTTCTTCCTTATTCAAATTTGCTTCCCAATTAACATACAGGGTGGTAAATTCTCCTCCATGATTCTGCATATAGTGGTTGAAGCGAGAAAGGAGCAGGCTGGTAATAACCTCATTAAATTATTATACTGCACTTTACAGCATTATGCAGATTTTCTCCTCAAATTGACCACAGATTTCTCTTAAAATCTCACAGCTCCTACTCACGTAAGCACTCATTTACTTGCAGAGAAGAACTTCCAGGGATGCTGACTTCCCTCCTACTGCTCCCCCCCTTTATTCTAACACATTTCATTATGTGCTAATTACACTGACTCATGATGGTTGAAGGGAAAACATGTGTGACAGGCACTGATCTTCTCATAATGGCTAAAGGAATCCATATATCACAGTCCTGGTATGCAGATGCTGCTGTCTTTGTGTGTGTTTTCTCTGAGCCCTGAGGATTTTCATTTTTTACGTTGTTGCTGCAATTTTTCATGCTGTCAGTTCCCAACATGCATATTGACAAGAATGTCAAGAAGTTGCTTTCCATGCATTTATTTTTCTCTCCCACGGTTATTCACAGCTTTGCAAATAACGAGAAAGATGATTTATCTTTTTAAGGTGCACATGAATTCATTGCAGACAATGCATTTAAATTCATGTAATAGCATAATTAGTAGAGGTTCTTGGGGAAGAAGCTTGTTTTTAATGGCCCATTGTTGTCCCTCTAATACTCGACCTTTGGTTCCAGATGGGGAGATGGGAGGGTGGTTCCATAGATCACTTTACTTGAAAGCTGGTGATGCATTTTCACACCAATGTGGTCATAAAGACCTTAATTAAATGTTGTAAAAGATGGTGAAGACTATTTGTTTAGCAGTCATAGCTGTGGGACTGTCAGTGCAAACACTTTCTGGCTGTAATCGAGAGGGCTGGGGGATAGCTTGTCAGAGAAATAAAACTTTCATTTTTATCACTTCAAAAGCTGGAACTAAATGGGAAAATGAAATGAAGTTTTCTGAAACAGGGATAATACTGTTACTTACAGTCAGGCACATGAGGCCTCAAAGAAGGTATGTTTAGTTTAATGGTAATAGCAGTAGTAATACTAAGAGAAATATTTTATGACACACAGACCCCCATATATTAGGCTAAAAAATAAAGCACTCCCGAGAAAGGCTTGTTTAGTCGCATCACCCCTTTATTTCAGGCAGGCAAAAACAACTGTACTTTCATCAACCACTTCTGGAATACGGTTGCCTTCTTTTAATTCTTACTGCTGCCACCAGTTTTATTGTGGTCATGATTTTTCTGAGGGTGTTTTTTTTAAATTGAAAACAACACCTGATTTCAATTTTGAACAGCACAGGTTTTGTTTTTCATATACAGGAACCCATAGCTGGGATTGTTTAGATATTTGTAGTGCATTACTGGACAGTTCTCTTCAGAATTGAAAACATTACCATGATGCAGAACAGTTTAATTTGGGGGTTTTCAGAAGTCTTTAATGGGCACCACCATAACAGTGAACTATTTTAGAACAGAACTTCAGTGGAAATTCTCATAAGAAGTTGCAGAAAGCTTTCAGCTTCAGCTGCAGAGTTGGATGTGCAAACAATCCATTTGTGTGACCAAGTGGTTAGCTCCCAATGAGTACCATTAATCATTTCTCAAAGCCAAGCAGACTTACTGGCCAGCTTTTTCTGCATCATTTGATCAGCCCAAGCCATCTCCCAATATCCAACTTGATGCAGTTGCTCATTATCATGTTTAAAAAACCTTGAAAGAGAGGAGAAAAGCACAACAAAGGTTTTGATGGAACTAAAAATGATTAATGTTTGCTTCAGTCCCTTGCTCTGTGACTTTGGAGATGCACAAACTGGATTCTGCGGGGAAACAAATAGACATGTAATTAAAAATGTAAGAACTGTTAAGATATTCAGATTCATTTTCCACTCCTGTCTCTCCTTTTTTAAAAAAAAAACAAAATCAGTCAATTAAATCTTCATTTTCTTTGCCATCTTTTACTTTCAGGTACAAGGCAGGCATGAATATTTAAAGATATATTCTAGCATTAATGTTAAGGTTTGTGAAGTACTCAGGATTTTCTTGGCTATCAATCTGTGCCTAATATAAAATATCACATAAAAACTCTGGCACCTGCAGCAATAAACATGCACTTAGAATAAGTATATGGTCAAGAGTAAGTCAGATAGGCTTAATTTTTGCATTAAAAATACTGTTGAGGTCTCTTCTTTCCCCCAAGGATTTCACA
>NW_015165853.1:62534-75774 GCF_001447785.1 Gekko japonicus | reverse complement strand
CATGAAAAGCTTTCCCCACCTTTTATTATAACTGAAATCCTACTCTGGAGGATATGGTTTGAAGAATGGAGCAGGTTTAGCTCCAGTTATTTCTAGGACTAATGCAAAGTAGGTGAAACAGGACAGGCATGTTTGGAAGATTAAGTGACTTGCCTGAGACCATGCAGCAAGTCAGTCAGTCAGTCTAAAGTTTACTGTTTGTGACCAAAGACCATCACAATTGAGCAGACAGAACAAACAAATAAAACATGAACAAAGGCCAGCAAACAAGGCTATAATGTTAAAAGCACAAAGGTTTCATTAAAACAAATGCGTACCTTCTTTGAGCATACTGGTGAAGGAATCTCAACCATTAGGCACAGTTCGAGCCCAAATTTTCTTATCTTCCACTGCGAACTGGACAGCTTTATAAGAGACATATGAGTCCACATTAGAAAGAAGGAGGGATAGTTTTTCCACCACAGGGGAGAAAACTAGGCCTTTCAAAATGTTTTCGATGAATTTGTTTCTGGGGTCTATATACAAAGGGCAGAACAGAATGTAGTGTGGATTGTCTTCAGGGACTAAGGTGCCAGAAATACAAAAACAGGCAGCAATTGGTGTGTATAGCGGCCAT
The DNA here is from genome assembly GCF_001447785.1 of Gekko japonicus. Taxonomy (NCBI): domain Eukaryota; kingdom Metazoa; phylum Chordata; class Lepidosauria; order Squamata; family Gekkonidae; genus Gekko; species Gekko japonicus. The sequence goes on along the minus strand of NW_015165853.1, from coordinate 75,158 downwards.
CTATAATGGCTGAAAGCATGGTTTGAAACCTCAAAGAAGTTAAAGCTATTCTAAGACTAGAAAAGGTGATTTTGGTAAAATAAGGCCCTGTTCATACGAGCCCATTTGGTCCGGAAGTGGGACGGAACAGGGGCGGAGCAAACCGGCACGATCCCACCTCAACATCTGGGGAGCGTGCCGGATCCGTCCCGGTTCCGTCCCTTCCAGCGTTGCTCCGCGGCGAAAAAGAACCACCTCCCGAGGTGGTTCTTTCCGAAGGGCCGCAGCAACGCTGGCCGTGGGATCGCCGGCGCGTCCTTGCGCCGGCGCATCCCCGGCTCCTGGCCGAACTGCGCATGTGTGAGCATGCGCAGTTCGCCAGGCTCCCCTTCCCACCGCTGCGTTCTCCCCGGCATCTGATCGTGCCGGGGAGCGTTGCGACGCGGCTCGGGGGATCTGTGAGATCCCGCCGCGCCGTCCCAACTTTGCCGCGGCTCACTTTAGCCGCGGTACTAGCACCTAATTCCCTGCCGTGTGGCAGGGACCTAAGATGGTCTACTGTGATCGGTGTTCCCTCTAAGCTGAGTTAGTGTGAGCTAGCTCACAGTTTTCTAGCCTCCAGCTCATGCATTTTTGTTTCAGCTCAGGAAGGAGGGCTCCAGAGCAAACTGATTTATGCAGCAGCCAAAAATCGCTCGCTCACAACTTTCATGCCAGCAGCTCACAAAATTAGCATTTTTGCTCACACGACTCCGCGGCTTAGAGGGAACATTGACTGTGATCCCTCTTGAACAACTTGAACCAAGGAGAAAATTTGGAACAGAGAAATGTACTTCTGCCCAGCACAGCATCAGTATTAAAGATCCAGTCTTGTATACTGAGACTGGGCAAGGGAAGACTCTGAAAGTTATTCACCAGAGAGTAAAGACGGAAGATATTGTTGAAGCCAGTGTATGCAAATAGCATCTGAATGCAGAAGTACATTGCTCTTCCTCAGAAGAGGATTAGTGGAAAGATTCCACTGCTTTCTCCAGAATCTAAATAAAGTCAGGTGCAAATGGGCTCTAACAGAAGGTAACCCAAGTCCAGCCCTTACTAGAGCTGCTGGAGTACCATGAGGCAAAGCTAGGATTCTCTTTAAAAAGATATATTTTTAATTGGTTCTAGGGTTGAAATCTATTTTTCATTCCAGCCCCAGATTTCTGCACCATATAGAAGAAGAAGAAGAAGAAGAAGAAGAGATTGGATTTATACCCCGCCCTTCACTTGGGAGTCTCAGAGCGGCTTACAAACTCCTTTCCCTTCCCCTCCCCACAACAGACACCCTGTGAGGTGGGTGGGGCTGAGAGAGCTCTGACACAAATGGCTCTTTTTCAAGGACGGCTGTGCCAGAGCTTGTGACTGACCCAAGGTCACATCAGCAGGTGCAAGTGGAGGAGTGGGGAATCAAACCCGGTTCTCCCAGATTAGAGTCCGCGCACTTAACCACTACACCAAACTGGCTGAGGGATGACCTTGCTCTGGAACAGTTTCAAGGCCAGTTCAACTAGCAATCCTCCTCTTGAGATATGGAATTTAAAGATGGCCACAGTGGTTCTCAAGACTGAGGCTTTTGTTATCACCAGGTGGGCTTTCTATGAGAGGGTTTTGTTAAATATCACCCTAAGATAATGAGACCCCATTTGGTGTAGTGGTTAAGTGCGTGCACTCTAATCTGGGAGAACCTGGTTTGATTCCCCACTCCTCCACTTGCAGCTGTTGGATGACCTTGGGCAAGCCATAGTTCTGTCAGAGCTGTTCTCTCAAGGACAAGTCTGGAAAGAGCTCCCTCAGCCCCACCTACCTCACAGGGTGTCTGTCGTGGGGAGGGGAAGGGGAAGGGATTGTAAACCACTCTGAGACTCCTTCAGGTAGTGAAGGACAGGGTATAAATCCAATCTCTTCTTCTTCTTAAAGGATCTGCATTGTTTGATGGGGTTGCCATCTACTGACATTTAAATCTTCTAAGTCTTTTTCCAAAGACCTCATCCTTACAAAAATTGCCCAGTTTGGGTAACATCCTCCTTAACCTAATGCAAGTTAAAGACACCAACATGGCCTCTTTCACATTACCATTCTAAACCGGATGTTATCCTTTGTTGGCCCAGGTCTGAGTAAAATGATACAGGAACGGAGGTTTCCTACAATAAATTTCATTCCATTAATGAGCTGTCTGATCTAGCCATTTCAACCAGCGCTGTGCTTCTTTCCCCACAAGGAAGTTCAAGGAAGATTGTGTGGTGAAAGGGGGGGGGAGAGTGCAGCACTATTGGAAGTGCTGCAGAGATTTTACACAGCACACTACAGCGATTCAGAAACACAAAGAGGTAAAAATGGAAGAAAGCATTTTACCTCAAGAATGGCTCATCCACACTTTGCTAACTGGATGCAAACAGCTTTGTATGAAAAAGTTAAATAAAACCCATTAGCAGCCAGTTGCTAAAACAGTTGTGTCTGAAATGACACAAAAATGTGTTAGCAACTGGCTACCAAAAAAGGCTGTCTGAATTGGCCCATGTCATCTATGTATAGGAGAACCGATACTTCCTGTCAGCCCCAAGGATGGTCGAAAGAATTTAGGGCCAGACAGACTTTGGACTACATCATTTAAATATAGATTGAAAAGCAAATGGGCCAGAACACACTCCTGTTTGACCTCCTCCCCCGAGTAACTGGAATCTCCTCTGTTAAAGTGCCTGTGGGGCCTACCTTAACTCTAGCAGTTCTGTTAGAATGAAGTTCCTTAATCAGGAACAGCAGGCGTTTATCAATATTGGTACCTGCTCATTTCACCCACAGATGGTTCCGATCCACTGAGTCCAAGGCAGCAGTTCGGTCCACAAATGCTGCAAACATAGCCTGTTGAGACAGCTGGTAAAGCCAGGCACTTATTTATAGTACCTATCCCTTTCTTGAACCCTGCTTGTTCTGGAAAGATAATGTTACTGGAGATCTCCCATCCCTCCAGTTTGTTCATCAAAAATCTGCTGTACAACTTGGAGACTATATATGCAGCAGGCTAATAGGCCAATAGTTTGGGGGGCCTGATTTGCAGCCTTTTTTAAATACTGGGACAACAATGCTTATTTTCCACCCAGAGGGAAATTTGCCAGTTAGATTGATCTGGGTGAACAACTTGGCTAAGATGGGTACCCACTGATGGGAAAAGATTTAAACAACTCAGGGAGGGATCAGTCCTCCCCAGAGGGAAGAGAGAGGAGAAGAGGTCTTTTATTTCAGAGACTGTGACGGGAGTCCATTGTGGTGGGGTAGACAGATCTAAAAGTGGTGTTTGCCCCACTGCCTCATTCTCTTGAATGGGGGGTGTGTGTTAATACCTGAGCTTGCCAGTCTTTTGCTGAGATCTGAGCCTCCAGTAAAAGGGGAGGCTGCCTAAACTGAATGAGATGAGTTCCCAGAACGAGGACTCCCTCTTCTCTTGAACTGCCAGATCTAATTCCTGCCATTGCAATTCAGCAAAGTCAAACTTCTTCTGTCTAAAGAGCTTCCCTCATTCTCTTGAATGGGAGGGGGGTTGAATACCTGGCTGTAGTGAGCTTGCCAGTCTTTTGCTGAGATCTGAGCCTCCAGTAAATGGGGAGGCTGCCTAAACTGAAAGGGATGAGTTCCCAGAAACAAGACTCCCGCTTTTCTTGAACTGCCAGATTTAATTCCTGCCATTTCAATTCAGCAAAGTCAAGCTTCTTCTGTCTAAAGAGCTTCTTATAAGTTGATCTTAAGGAGATGAGATGACTGACAGATGTTTCTTTCTTTTTGTGGTGAATCATTTGAGTATAATATACTAGCTCTTTCCTAGCAGTTCTACATTCCTGATCAGACCACTCTCTGCTATGATGAGTTATAATTTGGGGGGGGGGGGCTGTTATTAGACACAAGCGGTTTAAGCAGTCAAATTATGGCTTCAAAGCACTTGGTGACGTCAGAGCCATCCTGCATTAGTTCTTGATGCAGAGACCAAAGGTTGTCTTCACCTTCACCCAAGATTGAGCTAAGCTGGAGTGTAACTGTGAGGGCCACTTGATGTTCTTTACAAAGCGCTGAGATCCCTCAAGGGGATCCTGGGTAGCAAAATGGTGCCCCCCAAACTGAAGTCTTAAAGGGCAGTGGTAATTCTCAGTTCTGTTGCCTACCTCAAAATAGAGGGTCTGGAACAAGAGTGAGGGGGATACTGCAGTGTAATCTATTGCTACACAACAAGTCAATAAACTGTGAGGGCCACTTGATGTTCTTTACAAAGCACTGAGATCCCTCAAGGGGATCCTGGGTAGCAAAATGGTGCCCCCCAAACTGAAGCAGAAGTCTTAAAGGGCAGTGGTAATTCTCAGTTCTGTTGCCTACCTCAAAACAGAGGGTCTGGAACAAGAGTGAGGGGGGATACTGCAATGTAATCTATTGCTACACAGCCAGTCAATGGCCTTATGAGTTCACTGTGAGTACTACAACCACCCATTCTCTGGCAGGCTGTTCCTAAGAGTCTATTTTGGCTCCTGTAATGCAGATACAAGTAGTGGTTTGCGTGAAGTCAAAATCTTATGATTTGTAAATGGAACTGAAATACCAAGTTGATAGTGACATCTTTTACACACAGAAATTTACTATGAAGATGATGAGGTATAGGACTATGTGCCTGTAGGGGTTCTCTCAATTAGTCTTTACAATGCTATCTATCACTAGGGATGTTACTGAATTTCATGAATACACTGATTCAACTTAAAAATCCCAGATTCTGAGATGGGTTCTTTCCTCTTGGGACGTAACTGCAGTCTTGGTTTCCTGCCCATACTAATGGAATATGATGGAAATATTACATCAAAAACTGACATCCATTTTTGTGTCAATTGTGTAAACATGGAGTAGAAGAAACAAATTCATTGGAAACATCAGCAATGAAAATGAGCAAAACCAAAAAGCTTACAATGAAGACATGCAAAAACAAATGCAAAGGGCCTGTTTGTATATGTATATCCCATCATTACTTAAGCTTCACTCCCTCTGCAAGTCTTCAAAAATTATCCTGTGTGGAACTGGTTAGATCTCCCAGCTGGCCATGGTACAACCTTGCACAAGGGTGTTAGATGCACCCATATAACTAAACTTAGGCTTGGTGAGACACAGATTCAAATCCTCCCCCATTGCCATGAAGTTTACTGAGTCACTCTCAGTAAACTCAGTCACTCTCAGTAAACTCTCAGTAAACTCAGTCACTCTCTCTCAGTCTAACCTACCTCACAGGGTTGTTGTGAGGAAGGAAAAACAGAGAAAGTTAAAACTGTACATTGTCCTGAGCTCCTCAAAGGAAGAGTGTGGGGAACTATATTAAATAGTCACATTAATTGCTGTACTTATATAGATTTTCTGGCTCCTATGTCTGGACCATTTCTCAGGATTGAGCAACATCTATATTCTCAAGGGCTATTGTGCTCCAAATAATGATCTGAAGACTGAAATTTCATCAAACAAATTGACCTCTTCATGGGTTGTCAAGGTCTATAGTCAGTACCCATCAAATTGCAAAGGTGACGGAGTAGAGCATACATTAGGGATGTGCAAAACCCCCCAGTATTTTTCAGGTTCAAGTATATTGAACCCAAAAAATATCAGTGTTTCCCAATATTTCCAAATCCCATTACCTGTATGGTATTCCGATTCTGTAAATATTTGGGAAATCTGAATTTTTTTGGCTCGATCCAGGGGTATCTGGGGCTTGGGGGGGGCTGTATTTTGAGGTAGATGCACCAAATGTGCAGCATAGCTGTTGGTGCCTCTCCTAAAAACCCCCCCCAAAGTTTCAAAAAGTTTGGACTAGGGGGTCCAATTCTATGGGCCCCCAGAGAAGGTGCTCCCATCCTCCATTGCTTTAAATGGAGGGGAAAATGTGTTTAAAGGGATTGTGGTCCCTTTAGATGCCTTCTCCGTGGAATGTCTGAAGGCATTTAAAGGGCTCACAATCCCATCAAACACCTCCTCCAAGTGGCGAGTTCACCCGGAAGGCATTTAAAGGGATTGCGAGCCCTTTAAATGCCTTCCAGGTGAATTCGCCGTGGAGTTGCACAGCTTGGAGAAGGCATTTAAAGTGACCATGATCCCTTTAAATGCCCTTTAAGTTCAACTATCCAGTGACCATTTTGGATAGCTGAAATTGAGCCCCATTCAGTAACCGGCTTAAAAATACCAGAAGAATACCAGTAAGGTATTTTGGGGGTTTTCTTCCTGCTTGGTTTATGCCAAATGCACACCCCTAGCATACATGTTGAGGCACTATTGAGTTATTACATACAAAACCCAAAGCTACATTGGTTGTGTCTATATTTCTTCCTAGTTTTAAAAAAACAAAACCTAAGTTTTTCCTTATGAATGAAACCACAGCCAAACTTTTAAACTCAACTTGATTCAAATTTGTAGGACTGGCAGGAGCCAGAAAAAAACGGCTTCAGCATCCTTGCCATGAGTAATTCATTTAAACATATGTCTAAGTTTAATTCACTAGACAAATAGTCAAATAGTCATGATCTTTCTGCACATGAAGCCCAGATCTGTTACATCACTTCTCCATCCAGGGGTAAGTTTACTTCAATTCATTTTAAAAAGTGCAAAAAGGGTGATGATAAGTACTGGAAGAGACATTATTCATCATCACTTGAGTGCTTTTCTTTGACATTTTACAGATCACACCTTTCTTTCAACCTTCTGGGCAGATTTTTTCCTCTCTCTAAAACCACATTATGGAGTTTAGACATTTCATGCTTTATGCACCACCATATACTTAACAGCTTCAAGCATTCTTAAAAAGCTTATCAAAAAGAAGTGTTTTGCCATTTTATCTGCTGTTTTGCCTTCTGTAGTTGTGCTTCTGAAACTTTCAGCAGTGAAACATTTAACTCTTTGTCCTCTTTATATTTATCAGCTTAAAACCTTGACTTTTGTTGGAGTGGAAGGACTTTTTGTCTGAACCAGCAAACTTGGCTGCTTTCCCCTTCCATGTAGCATGAAGAATAACTTAAGTCTCTGACCAATTCAATTCACACAGCCAGAATGAGAGCATATTTTCCGTACCTGATGACTATTAATTACCAGCTTGGATTACATTTGGGTGTTAAAGTGGTGATTTTAGTGCTCAGAATTGCCATCTCTGGCTTTCAGAATTGCTGGAGACTTGAGGAGGGGGCAATGCCAGGGAAGGGCAGAGTTTGGGAAGGGATTAGATGGGATGGGATGCCATACAGTCTGCCCTCCAAAGCTGCCATTTCCTCCAGGGAAACTGATCTCTTTAGTTGTAATTTTGGGAGAACTCCAGACTTCACCTTGAGGTTGGGAACTCTATTCATGCTCCACCACAGCTCAGTCAACTTTCAGGTGCTGGAAATCAAATTCTGCTGGAGATGCTATTGCTAACAAGCTGGATACAGGACAACCATGATTCTCAGAGTGAAAGTAATTGGTTTAGACATAAATCCCTGCATCTTAGACCAGGGCTGGATTTAGATATGCTAAGGCTCTAAATTACATCTTTTTTATTTACGGGCCCTTCATAAACTGAGACCCTAAGCTTTACTTACTTAGCTTGTGCATAAATCCAGCTCTGGCCTAGACCATCTCTGTTACAATCTTCTCCACTTCTGTTGCTGTAGCACTCATATGCAGATTGTGGCTGCAGCAGCTAGGCCTCTGATACAGTTGCCAGGTCCTTCTTAGTCCCCCGTGGGGGACTTTGGGGTCCTTTCTGGAGAGGGCGGAGACATCCCCAATGTGATGACATCACACAAAAGTGACATCATCACATTGGGGAGTAGCATCCCCCCGCACCTGTACTCCAAGCGGTGAATTCGCTGCTTGTAGTGTAGGTGTGTCCCCTGCTTCTTGCTCAAAGCATTTAAAGGGGCCCTTTAAATGCTTTGCGCAAGAAGGCGGGGCCACATGCACCTACACTACAAGCAGCGAATTTGCCGCTTGGAGTCCAGGTGTGTGGCCAGTGGCCACCCCTGTCCCTCCCCTTCTGCAAGATTCAAAGAGCCCTCCAGCTGGTTGGCAGGCCACATGCTCCTGCCAATCAGCTGTCAGGCCCTTTAAATCTTGCAGGAGGGGAGGGAGGGGTGGCTGCCAGTGGTTGCTCTTGGGGGTGGGGCTTGGAGGCAGTGCTTCCCCCACCGGCCAGCTGGCCAGTGGCGGACAGGAGCTCTCCAAATCAGAGGATCCCCTGCCCCACCTGGGGACTGGCATCCCTGTCCTCTAAAGTTTCAAATTTTTACTCTTTCTCCCTCTCACTGTCTTCTCCAGCTACCTTGTACTGGTAAAACTGAAAACCAGTTTTCACACTGATATCATGAGGGATTAGCACAGAAACTGGACTCTATTTTGAAGGGCAAAAGAAACAGCATGTTTGTTTTCTCCCACGTCTCCTAATATCCATGACATGCACCCTCCGGTGGTACTAGTGTTTATACACATAATCCCACTAATCTGGGATTGAGATTTTAATGCTCTGTAAGAAGTGAGACCAAAGTCAAGGTGCTCCCTGGGGTTGGCATGCCTTCCACTATGAGGGGGAGTGACTAGGGTTCCCATCTCTGGGTTGGGAAGTTCCTGGATATCTCAGAGGTGGAACCTGGAGAGGGTGGGGTTTGTGGAGGTGAGGGACATCAGTGGGGTATAATGCCATAGAGTCCAACTTCCAAGCAGTCATTTCCCCAAGGTATCTGATCTCTGTAACCAGGAGACCAGTTGTTGTTCCAGGAGATCTTCAGCCACCACCTGGAGACTGGCAGTCCTACGGGAAACCTGCCGCTGGCACCTTCTGTTGCCTGCCACTGCTCCAAGCAGCAGTAAGAGAGTAAAACTCTGGTGTTGTTCATGGTGTGATGTTACTTTCAGGGGAAACCCAAAAGTGATGTCACATTGCTCTTAGAATTACTGGAAACTACGGTTTTACAATAGAGTTTCTGGTGATTCCTAGAGTGATGTGATGTCACTTCCATATTTTTTATGGAAATGACAACATAGTGAACCCTGTACATCCCATGTTCCTCCCCCAAGTTCCCTCTGGTGGCCAGGCACATCTTGAAAATACTTTGAGCCATACTAGAGTGTCTCATTGCAGGAGAATTTAAAAAAACAAACAAACTCATGGCCTGGCAGCCAATGGGAGACCACATAAGGAGAGTTGGGACACTGTGAATGGCCATTACCTGAAACTCTATGATAAAACCATAGAGCTTCAGGTGATTCCCAAAGACATATGACATCACTTCTGGGTTTTTCTGTAAGTGATATATTGTCAGCCTGACTGCCTCCCCCCCCCACTGCCACTATGCAACAGAAGGAAACGTGCTGGTGGTGGGCAATCACTCTTTGAGGACAGGGGGCAGTATAAAACCACTCTCCACTGCTGGCTATCAGAAGCTATTGCAAGTGAGGAGTGTGGTGTATTAGAATGGGAGATCTATATTCAAATCCCCCATGCCATGGGAAACGTGCTGTGTGACCTTGGGTAAGTCACACACTCTCAGCCTAACCCTGTGAAGATAAAATGGGGGAGAAGAAAACAATGTAAGTCACTTCGGGTCCCCACTGGGGAAAAAGGCAGGGTATAAATTGAGTATATAAAATAAAATGTTAAGAGTGCCACCCCATATCTGTGAGTTGTACCTAGGGGGTTATGTCCACCATTAAGTATCACTGGCTAACTTTCAAGGGCCCCGGTCACATGGGAGGTTTTGCCCTGCAAGAGGGACGGATTGGGGGCGCATCAAACGGGCGTGATCACACCGCAACATCTGGGAAGCGGAGCGCACCCGTCCCGTATCCGTCCTTTCCGGGGGGAAACACGCATTAAAAAAAACCTAGAAAAGAGTACTACCTACCTGAAGCTCTGCAGCAAGGGCGGCTGTGGGATCACCGGCGCGCCCGTCTTCCGCAGCATTCGAGGCTCCTGGCCAAACTGCGCATGCACGCACATGTGCAGCCGGCTGCCTCGCTCTCCATCCCGTGGTTTCACCCCCGGCATCTGATTGTGCCAGGGAGCAACTGCGCAGCGGCTCAGGGGATCTGATACCACCACCGCACGTCTATTTTGCTGCGGCTCAGAAAAGCCATGCTTTGGCCATGCTTTTTCCCCCCATGTGACCGGGGCCAAGGTTAGCCTTCTAGCCACAAGACCATTAAGTTTTCTTAGGTTTCTGGGGTTCTAGGTGGGGTTCTAGAGCATGTTGCAGAGGGTAGGGATGAGAACAATGTTGGCTGACAATAACAGTGTTAGTCCTTTGCAGTGGAAGATATAGATAAAACACAGACAGGAGAGTGAAAAGTGGCAGGTTCTCAACTGTAGCTGCTGCTGCCTGTATCATTTCTCTCATTGTTGTCACACTTTTCAACAAGAAGGATTTCAACGCTCCAAGTGTCAAGGCAAAGGCTGATGTTTCAATTAAAGCTTCTAAATCTTGCGTCTCTAGAAAAGTTCAATATTGCTGTAGCTAATCTCTCTTCCCTCAACATGCTCTGAAAGCTTGATGGGTCTGACCTTCAATCTTTTTCTCTGCTTCCTCTACTTTATCTCTATTCTCTTTGCAATTCTGGAAATATTCGCTTTGGCAAAAGTTCATGTCCTCAATTTCCCCAGGAAATATGCTATCTACACCTTTACACAGCAATAGGGGTGACATCTTTCTCTTGCTCTCTTTCCCATCTCACATGCACGCTAGGTTTCATTTAACTACTGCCAAACTGAGAAGATTAAAATAACGTGCTTTATCAGGGCAGGAAAAAGCACCCCACAAGCCCTCTAATGAAAGGGGAGGGAGAAAGCTGGTAGGGGAGCACCACTAGACCATAAAAACAAAGTACCTGGGAATCCATCTGGGTGTTTATGGAATGATGCCAGATTATTTGAGTAGCACCAATTGAAATGGTTCAGGGCACAAAAGTGACTATGCTATAATGTGTCATAGACACTGTTTTTAAACAGCATGAGCATAAAACTGAAAATGGTTGCTAAAGGTCAGCTACTTAAAGGAGTAAAATATGTATTGGACTCTGTCACAATTGTTTGCATTGTAGTGTGAAGACCAGGAAACATATACATCAAAGGAACTATAAAACAATTTCCCCTGATACCAGGCAAAGGTAAATTGGTCAGCCACAGTACAAAACAGCCACACAAAACACAGGACCAAAGAGAACGGGTATATTTTGCTCACAAATCTTGCCTAAGACATAAACTCTTTACTAGGTTTGGAAAAGTTTAAACACCAGTTTGAAGGTTAAGAGGGGTATCTTCTGAAAGGAAAGACCTTGAGAAAGCCAGAGGTCCTTACAGCATACAATGAATTAGAGACAGGGAGACAGATGAAGGAAAATGTAGGGGGAGCTTCATCCCAGGGAAAAGTGATGTGTATCTACAGAGCTTAAACTGGTGCTGGACAAGCAGAGGTGAAACTAACTTAATTTTTCACCAGTATTGCTGTATTGCCAGACCTGCCCACTCACCCGCTGCATCCTCAGAGGTGTGTCTCACTGAGGTGCTTGTCCCTGTGGCCTCAAAGCAGAGAAGGTCTGTGGGCAGTCTCATCCTCCTCCTTCCACTGACCCCCATCCTGCACTTCTTGGGGAGGATAGCCAGTGACATTCTCCTCAGCCATCTCCCAGCCCATTTTAAAGCAAGCATGGAAAGATGCACATGCTCCCTACTCACACTTAGCCTCCATCTTGCATGAGTGTTGACTCTTGTGAGAGGTCCTGTGTCTTCCCAGACATAGCAACAACTATATCTGGCATGTGGGCCTCCTCCCTCCCAGTTCCCAGGGAGCCAGTTTGGTGTAGTGGTTAAGAACATAGACTCTAATCTGGGAGAATCGGGTTTGATTCCCCACTCCTCCACATGCAGGTGCTGGTGTGACCTTGGGTCAGTTACAAGTTTTTTCAGAGCTGGTCTCTTCTTCTTCTTCTTCTTCCTTGACTGCTGCAGCACAGGTGATAGAGCAACATTTTAAAATGATCCCCCCCCAACAGCTGCTAGTCAGAAGGTAGGGAAACACCCAGTCCTGGTGAGACAACAAATCTCCTCACAGCTGTTCCCTTCCCTACTTTCTTACTTGTACGCTGGACCAGTTTACTTTCATCCCTGAGGACAAGTCAGATATGAACCTCAGAAATGGTTTTTAAGGTCAGAACTCGGCCATGAAAAACATAAATCAAAAATATAGGAAAGGATGCATCTCAGCATGGACTCTGTCCTGTCCATGACCACATCTGTCCTCACTACTCAGCAGCCAACATATGCACATGCAGCAATACATAAAGGGACACAAAGATTCATACAGTTGGGATTATTTATTTATTTATTATTTATTTTATTCAGTTTATACCCCGCCCTCCCCGCAATGCAGGCTCAGGGCGGCTCACATAAGGGCATACGCCAATATAAAAACATATTTAAAACCATTTAAAATCCATATAATACAAAACATTCTTAATAAGTTATTAACTAACTAACTAAAGTGCTCTCGATGTTCACAGATGGCGTACTTCACACTGTTCAGCAGTTCTGCTCCGGGGGCGCTGACATTCCCTCATCCAGGGCCAGGGTAAGATGGA
>NW_015165853.1:9105-62472 GCF_001447785.1 Gekko japonicus | reverse complement strand
ATGGAGTGAGCTCCTGTCTCTAGTTCCAGCTGCTGCCAACCTAGCAGTTCGAAAGCAAGAAATTGCAAGTAGATAAATAGGTACCACTTCGGTGGGAAGGTAACAGCGTTCTGTGCGCCTTGGTGTTTAGTCATGCTGGCCACATGACCACGGAAACGTCTTCGGACAGCGCTGGCTCTTCGGCTTTGAAACGGAGAGGAGCACCACAACCCTAGAGTCGGATTCGACTGGCTTTCAAGCAAGGGAACCTTTACCTTTTTACAAACTATAAAACTACAACGAAAATAGGGAAGGGAACTACATACTATGGGTGAAAGTAAAGAAAACCCACTAAAAACCCAAGAGATGGTGGTCATACAAACTGCTTACCAAAATTAGCTTTTAGCTCATAATTCAATTCAAGTTCTTGAATGTGGTCATCTAGCAATCAATTTATACTAATAATATGACTTTTAACACCTCTAATTCTGACTTCTTAAAAAGAAATATAGGACTTATAACAATACATTTTGAAAGCTTTCAGAGTGTGATAACATCTTATTTTTTATACTTTGGCTTTCTCAAATGATAGCTTGTCTTCGGGGCAGCTGCCCCTAATTTAGAGTCTGAGTCCTCATCTGAAGATGCCGTTGCTCCTTCTTCTTCACTGTCTTTTGTGCTGTCCTCTTTCTCAGCTTCAACCTCTCCTGATGGATGACTATGTAGACGCAGAAATTCTCATGCCTTTTCAACAGAGTCAATTTTTTCTTTCTTGTCCATAAATTTGAAGATTGTACATTCTGATACTCACCATCTGTAGGAGATGTTTTTCTTTTGTAGAAATATCACCAAGTCTCTATATTTCCTCCTCTTCCTTCTTATTTCAAACGGGATGTCCTTTAATACTTTGATTTATTTTTCTTTGATCTTCAAGGTAGATCCATTTGTCGCTTTGAGAATTTGATCTCTCACATCTTCTAGAGAATCTTATAATCACTTGCCCAGGCAGATTATTTTATCTTGTAAATTCTGGGTACGATCTATAGATCATATCTATTTCGCTTTGTAAAGTGTCCGTTTTTATATCTGCCATAGTCTGCATCACACATAGTCTGTTTCAGATTCTTGGATTTTTCTTCAGGAACACCTTGAAATCTTAAGACATAGCTTGCTCTCTCCATTTGTAGCTGTAACAGTTGAGACTCCTCCATCAATCTCTTTCTTTCCATCACCTGCAGTTGTTTTTTAAGCTTTTTGGTGTTGGTATCCACTTCTTTTACTTCTTGTTCAGTTTTTTCTGGTTTTTTGGCTATTTCAATCAATTGCAATTGCTGTGCGTCAAATTTGCTGTGCAGTGCCATCACTTGTTCCAGCAGGGGTCGCAATGTTTCCATCAGGATCTTTTGTAGCTCTGTAGATGTGTCCTGTCTAGGGGCAGGACTCGCTGGGCCAGCAGTTCCAGCAAGAAGTTTTGGTTTTACTTGTTTGTCTTTCTCATCCTTCCTCGTGGGCACCATGTTTGAGATTGTTTACTCTTTATACAAGTTATCACAATCTCTGATTCTCCTACCACAGCTTGGTAAGTTCTTAAATGCTTTTAAATTCAGTCTCTCTTGCTTCAATAATCCACCCCTCTTTTCACATAGATGCAAAGTTCGCTTAGCTTTTCTTACCAGGGGAGCGTCTCCCCCCTTGCTTTCAAAGGGTAGGTTTCCACTTAAATTTTTGGTGGTTCTTGCTTAAACTCCAACTCACATTTCAACGATAGATCTGCTTTTCTTTGCAAATTTCTCGGCCACCAAATGCTTGCTCCGGTGTGCGCTTCTAATTCCCATTCGGGATGCTCCGCGGTGGGACCATCGGGGCATGGAGAAAGCCCCCCTTCACCGGCAGGATCGCTGGAGAAGAAGAAGAAGAAGAGAAGAGATTGGATTTATACCCCACCCTTCACTACCCAAACGTGTCTCAGAGCGGCTTACAAACTCCTTTCCCTTCCCCCTCCCCACAACAGACACCCTGTGAGGTAGGCGGGGCTCAGAGAGCTCTTGACAGAAACTGCTATTTTTCAAGAACAGCTCTTATCAGAGCCTTCTAGCGCCCCATGGCTAGGAGCCTCCTGCAGAGGCTTTGGGGGTGGCGTGGACAATCGCGCCCCCTCCTCACTGTGGGCTCTGGCAGTCCTCTCCCGGAGGATCGGGAGAAGCAACCACCATGGCGAATGCCAAAACCAGAAATTGCATATAATGTTCATGACATGTGAATAGGACTGATTAGGGGAGACAGTTAGGGGTATAAAATTCCCAGAGCCAAAATCATTGAGGAGGTAGCCAAAGTGCCAATGGAGAATAGTAACAGCCTGCCAGCTCTAATGAGTGTTTTGTGTGCATTCTTTTAAGTGTGAAGGGGCCTCAAAGGTGGCATGAAGTGAGTCTCAAAGGGAATCTGTCTGGGGGCCCTTAGTGATTCCTGACAGTCCTGAGATTGAGCCTGGCCAAACACACACTGTACATCTCTTTATAATATAAAGCACAAATCTACTTTTTTTCTGAGTAGGTCAAACAATTTGCTGCTTTTAAAATCCTGTTTTGTGTGTTTTTTTCTCAGTAGAATCAACTGTGCATCTGGATTTGTTTTTGACATTTTATTCTGAATTTTGACGGTCGACAGTTGGCAACCCCGCACCTGCCACTCGTGTGCCTCAGCGGAGATCTCGGTCCAAGAAAGGATGTCAGACCCTTTTGTTTTCCTTGCCAGTTGAGTCTTTCAGTCTACTCTGTATTTTACTGCCAATGAAAAGCATTCCAACTGTGATAGGAGGAGAGGCTCATTGGAAAACAGAGTGAGATCCGCCAGCTGAGCTCATGTTTACTGTGGAGCCTTCTTTTGGTTGTAACCAATTGCTAGGGGAAGGGGGGGGCTTTTAAGGTAATGTTTTATCAAGATAGTAAAAAGCTCAGTAGCACCTTTAAGACTAATAAACTTTATTGTAGCATAAGCTTTCGAGAAATACAGGTCTCTTCATCAGATGTGTTTCTCAAAACCTTATGTTACAATAAAGTTTGTTAGTTTTAAAGGTGCAAATGAGCTTTTTACTATTTTGCAGCAACAGACTACACAGCTAACTCCTCTGGATCTTTTATCAAGGTACTATCTTCCAAAATGCATGACCACATCAATAATCTCCACATCAAAAATCACCAAGAACTTAATACTGGATGTATGAAGTCAAAAATAGGAATGGGCACAAACTGCATTTTTGCAGTTCAATTTGCAGTTCATGGCTGAACCATGAACGGAACCACGAACCAATATGAACTGGGAGGTTGGTTCGTGAACTGACCTGGTTCATATCAGTTCATGAGCCATTTAAAGTTTAAACCCCTGCTTTTTACTTCCCATGACTTTTCATGGGCAGCAGAAAGCAGTGATTTATATGCCCCCCTGCTTTCTGCTCCCTATGGCTTTTCATGGGGAGCAGAAAGCAGGGGTTTAAATGGCTGGGAGCCATTTAAACTAAACAGCTAAGTGGCAGGGAGCTCCTCACCACTCAGCTGGCCAACCGCCATGAACTACCACACACTGCATCAAAATTCATGAAAATTTGTGGCAGTTCTTCATTTGGTAACATTGCTTCACAAATCATGAACAGGCCATCCCTGGTCAAAAATATAATGCTTAATGAAATGTGGATGGATACATGCTTTTGTCTCCACAAATGAGTTGCTGGAATCCAAGCAAAATATCAGTTTGAAAATGACAGTCAGTGTAGTGGTCTAATAGGTCAAGTGTTAGTTCTGGAGTCTGAATCCATCCTGTTTAGCCAAAAACTCACTAAGTGGACTAATTCCAGTCACCCATTCTTGGAATCAGTTCCCTGAAACTTTTAAATTCAAATAGAAAGAACTACCTCAGAGGATTATTGCAAGGATGAGTAAAATAAATGTTGTAAAATGTTTTAGTTCAATTTCATTTGTTGCCTGTTTGCTCCTGGGATCAATTAACTATCTGGAAAGCCTTTAATGACCTGGGTCTTATACAACTGAAGGCCTAGCTCAGCCTCCACATCACCTTAGGTTGCAAAACCAAGTAGGGTTGCAAACTTTGAGTACAGAAATGCCTGGACATTTGGGGGTGGAAGCTGAACAGGGTGGTTTGGACAGAGGAGGGACCTAAATGGGATATAATACCATAGAGTCCATGGGCCAAAGCAGCCATTTTCTCTAAGGAACTGATCTCTGTCATCTGGGAATTATTTGTAATTCTGAGAGATTCCCCAGGTGACACACAGAGGTTGGCAACCCATGTTACGGAAGCTCCTTCATAAAGAAGTGAGGAGGACCAGTTATTTTTATCTTTTTGGAGGTGCTGCAAAATATTTTACTTCACCAGGCCTTTGGCAAGCAAGGCAGCTTAAGCATTTAAAATGCTAGGCATGGGGGTTTAAAGTGTTTTTAACTGTGTTTGTATGCATTTTACTAATACTACACTAAGCCATTTGGATTGCTAGGAAAGTGGTATAAAGGTAAAGGTTCCCTTGCTCGAAAGCCAGTCAAATCTGACTCTAGGGTTGCGGTACTCATCTCCGTTTCAAAGCCGAAGAGTCAGCGCTGTCCAAAGACATTTCCGTGGTCATGTGGCCGGCATGACTAAACACCAAGGCACATGGAACGCTGTTACCTTCCCACTGTAGTGGTACCTATTTATCGACTTGCAATTTCTTGCTTTCGAACTGCTAGGTTGGCAGGAGCTGGAACTAGAGATGGGAGCTCACTCCGTCATGCGGCACACTCGGGTCTCGAACTGCTGAACTACCGACCTTCCACAGCCTGCAGTTCAGCGTCTTAACCACTTGAGCCACCGCAGCTCCAGGAAAGTGGTATAAAACCATCTAAATAAATAAATATAAATTGAAAAGCACTTTGTGTGATGTAGAAATTTCATTTCAGTCTAACCATTTTTTAATAGCTTGGGTTTTTTCCCCCCAACAAACAAACAAACACAGTTGCCTGCTGTGCCCCTCCCCATTTTATCTTCAAAACCTCGTGAGATTGATTAGGCTAACAAATAGCAACTACTTCAAAGTTACCCAGGGAATTACATGGCGGAATGGGGATGTAAAGTTGGGCCTCACCAAGGCCTAGTCCAGCACTTTAACTAGTGCATCACACTCACACGCATAACCAGTGTAAAGAAAAATGGTTCCTTGCTCTGTTCTGTAAAATAAAATCTTTGGTTCAGGCTGCACAGAGGCCTGCAAGAATTTCCCCAGAGACAGTTAAAGACAGCTCAGAAGTAGATGAGTACAGTGACCTTGCCAGCTAAATTGTTTTCAGCTGAAGTGCCGGGGAGTACCAACTGCCCTTGGCTCTCCCAATTAGCACATTCCAAGCAATTGAAGTTATGGACACCTGTGGGGGGGCAGGGGTGGACTTAGCTGCAGTATGGTTTCATTTCTCTTCCTCTCTCTCTTGTCCATCCTTGGATGTCACGTGCCTAGCAACCAAGAGAGTTACACCACCTCTCGGGTATCTTATTGGTCCAAAGGCCTAGGATCAATCGGAGACATTTTCCCTATAAATCTAGTTAGTCCTCACACTATGGCACAGAACTTGGTGACTACTTGACACAGCATTGTCAGTGGTTCAAGAGCTCCCAGAATGACATCCTACTTGATTTCTGCCTGGACTGGCTAAGTTGTGAACATCTCATCCTGCTGGAATGGACTGCCTCTGCTGAACCTTGAATGGTAACTGGAACCTTGTTTCTATATGTTTAGCTATGCTGGAAAAGTTTAGGTTTATTTGTTTTATTTCCTTCACTGTCTAATCTTGTTTTATATATTTTTGCACCTTAAATAAATGATTATGTTTTTTTTTTACTCTGTCATGGTTTTTGCCTTCAATAACCTCAAAGCCTTAATCCAGAGCCTTGACTTTTGAACACCTACCAGTTAACTGTTTTGTCTTGGAAACTCACACGCAGTCCCACTCTGCAAGGCTGACTTTTCTTGTTAAGTTCCCTGAGAAGCCGGGAGGCTTGGTCTTTCTCTCCTGGGCTGTTGGGATAGATTGAAAGACCTGGTGGCAACCTACCAAGACTAGGGTGAGTTTTAGACTCTCTCTGGTAATTTGTAACTCTGTTTTGTGACATACTCCCCTTGTACCAAAAGTCCTTATCTGAGGTTGGGACTGGGACTTTTGACAACCAGGTCATGTCCTATATTAACAATTGTTTTTTTCTTTTTAGTAAGCACCACACATACCTACAAAGTGTGACAGGAGAGGTAGTGGATACGTCATGTCTACAAAATAAATTTGAAAGGTGTTTGCATTAGTGAAAATTAATTATTAAGAACCTGAAGCAACGTAGGTTATAAATAAGGTATGAGCATTGGGTATTTATTCTCCTAATCTGAAGGAAGAGACTCTAGTGGGAGAAGAATATGACACATGCCATAATTTCAGCATGTTTTTATTAGTACAATAAGTCTCTCCAATGGCATGGTGTGCTAAAATTATACTTGAGGTACCATTGGGTATAATGCAGTAAAACACATGAACACAAATTAGTAATGCAGCCAGGAGGTTCGGCAAATACACCTGCACAATGACACTTCTGCTTTTAAAGTGGGATGTCACTTTTGACATGACTTTTATTGGGGATATTGACACACTAGCTATACAATATCATAATGTTTTTAAAAGCGAATTGTATTATAAGTATATGTATAAATCAAAAGTGTATGTACCATATAGGAGTTTACTTTGTAGTTTTAACGTCCTACACCTTTAAGAGAGAAGTATAACAACGTGCAACTGCTTGGAATCAATCAGATAGTTCCTTTAGAGCTGTTTCCAGCATGAGAAGTGGGGAGCATTGCCAGTCTATTATTAAAACAAGGCTTTTTGCCAAATAGATTAAAAAATGCTGAAATGCTACTCCCTAATAGAGAGCTACTAGCCAACAATGTGAAACGAAGAGCAAATGCCAGCCAATTTAAAGTAGGCCTGTTGCCACATAAAAATTTTGGACTGTCTGCTACGACTATAAATTTAGTAATTGGCTTGCCCCTATTCAAGTACTTGCAATGGAACTGAAAGTAAGTCTAAAACTATTCTAGTTAAAAATGATAACAAAACTATTCCATTCAGCTTCATGTCTTTTTCCACTCCTTGTAACTATGCTTTTTACAGGATAATTTGACAAAGAAGAAAATAAGAAGCTATATTGTTTAAAAAAAAGAAACTAAGCTGAACCTAGAGGTTGACACCTTCCAACTTTATAAGACTACTCATGAGGAAGATTGGTGAAATGAGTGCAAAAACCGGTGTGCTCATCGAGGATATGATTATGTTGGACTTTGCTTTGCTTATGTCAGAATTCTCTAACTTTATTGTCAGATTAATAGCTTCACAAACTGATGCTCACAGAATCATTAAATGTGTCATTGTTAATTTTATCACAGTGGTTTTTTGTTTGTTGGTTTAAAGTGGAATGGGCAAAATATACTGTATAGAAATTTTGCTTTCTGATTTCTATAACCCATGCCTTCTCCTGTGATTACATTCTGATAACATGCTGTGCCTTGTTTCCTCTTGCTAGCCACAGGGTAAGGCCAAATGGCCTTGATAGCCATGCCATAAACCCACATTCTTTCACACTTTCATGCCAAAAGCCAGACCCACATGCAACAAGTCATGTAGGCCATGAAGTACCTGGAAACTAGGTCGATTGCTTGCAGGCGTGGTCTCCCAACTTCTAGCCATTCCTGTGTTGCCGCTATAGCAACCAATAATTGGACACACCTATGTCCACTCGTGATTGGCCGAATGGCCACGGCTAAACATGACTAGATTGGGGTTTAATTGATTGATCCTGAGGGGAATGAGCTCTCTCTTATCTCTTGCTCTCTGCTCCTGCTCTCTCTGCTTGTTTTATGGCACCCAGAAATGCCGTCTCGTGAGAGACAAAGAACTGCTTTGTGAATTGGACCACATGGTTGAGCAAAGATGGATTTTTCCTTCAAAATCCCTTGGACTGTTTGGATGCTCCTGAACTTGGTAAATATGTATCTTTTACTGTGTAGTTAAGGCAAATCGCCTTACGCTTGTTATTTTGGTAAACTCTGGTAGTCTGTGTTAAACTCTGTACTGAATAAAAATTATTCTTGTTTCTAAATGGTCTCTGATGTTGTACCTGAGTTCCAAGTCTAAATCTGGTGGCTAACCCTGACCACATGCTACCTTGGTAAGAGTGTGCATCTCTGTGCTAGAGTTGCTAAGGTGTTCTGTCCCAGATGCTAACTAAGGTTTTGGAATCTCTCCCTTAGGAAAGGCAGGGACTAGTGAAAAGAGGTTCTGGTGGCACATTGTTCTGAAACCAGAGAGGGTTTAGACCATCTCGTGGTTTGTTGTTTAATGTACTGTAAAAGTACAGGGTTCCCTCCCATTCCTGGACTGGCCTGGGTGGGTTAATCCTGTACATATACATTGTAAAGAAATTGGTTGAAAATGTTGTTTGAGGAATGGGAGACACTCTGGCATACAAGAGTCACAGTCAGACCTGAGTAATGAATCAAAAGGGCTTACGCTCCAACACCAACCACTCCTCCGCTATGCAATGACTGTCAATATTAACAAATAAATTGATACTGAGTTTGTCACGATTCCAGAAAAAGCCAAGTGAGTTTCAACAGGATTTTTTGATAATGGTTGGTTGCCCTTTATTCCTCTAGTAGGCTTCCCCGGGCTGCGGTGGCTCAAGTGGTTAAGACACTGAACTGCAGGCTGTGGAAGGTCAGTAGTTAAGCAGTTCGAGACCTGAGTTGCCACATGACGGAGTGAGCTCCCGTCTCTAGGTCCAGCTCCTGCCAACCTAGCAGTTCGAAAGCAAGAAATTGCAAGTAGATAAATAGGTACCACTTTGATGGGAAGGAAACAGCGTCATGCCGGCCACATGACCACAGAAACGTCTTCGGACAGCGCTGGCTCTTTGGCTTTGAAACGGAAATGAGCACCGCAACCCTAGAGTCGGACTCGACTGGCTTTCGAGCAAGGGAACCTTTACCTTTACCTAGGCTTCCTCTGGCACAAAACAAAATTTTCCCTCAGAAATTTATCCTGTGTACTTAACAGATACCCTTTCATTTCCCCTTCTTTCAGGTTAACTTTTGTAATAAATATAAACCCTTTAAAATTAACTTTTTAATTAAATCCAAATATTGTTTTAAAAGAAACAAATATTCTTCACTGTCACCTCAAGCATTATTTGTAGATTTCCTGTATGAACCCCACAGGACCCTTGTGAGATTACTGGGGCCCCCAAAAGGCCAGGCTTCAGTACCCTCCTGCCCATCCCACATTCAACTGAAAGTCATCTCCTCCCTTCCTTAAAGTTATCTCAAAGAGCAATCTGGTACACAAGTTCTTTGTACTCTGTCACCATTGTGAAGTAAGAAAGACAGTAAAGAACGGGCATCCTTCACCGGATGCTCAAAATAGAAAAGGGTGTTAGCGCTCTCCTCACAGGGAACACAAGTTCATGTTTGTGGGCCACATATCATGTTTGCAGGCCACTGTGTGTCTATTTACAGTGGATTCTCAGCACACATTCTTAATGGAAGGCAAAGGAAGCACTTCACATTAGTTGGAGATAAATACTTATCAGTCACTAAAAGGGAGAAAGATACAGTAGCAGTTTTGTATACTTACAAGTCCCCCCTCAAGGAAAGAAATAATATTTGCAAATAGTTCAGACAGATAGTGGTGTGCAGCAAAATGGAGGGATTCTATCAATATATCCCATGTTCATGTTATTCATCCTATCAGATAAGCAGTAATTACAGGGGCATAACAAGGAAAAAGCAAACCAAGATAGTCCATTGTTTATTGCTAAACTTTATTTTTCATCATGTAGCTCAGAACACGGTCCTTGAAAGGGTTTCTTAGTGAGAAGATGAATAATGGTGGATAACAGCCTGGAAAACAGCTTATCTAGCATTAGTGAACATTCTGTTTAATGAATTGCCTCAGGATGATGGGACATATTCTCGTGGTGTTCTTGGCTCTCATGAAGCAAAAGCTAAGTTTGACTTGGCTGGTTGTTGCATTCTACATCCTACCAGACACCCAGAATTCTTTGCCAGTGTGCAGAGATTCATTGTGCAACACACAAAGTGTTCCTCAACAGAAAATTCTATTTTATTATTTAGATATTTATGTTTCACTTTTCTCCCTACTAACACCCAAAGTGGCTTACACCATCATTTCCCCCTCTTCCATTTTACCTTTACAACAACCCTGTGAGGTAAGATAGGCTAAGAGAGAGTGAATGGCTCAAGGTCACCTAGAGAGTGGGGAGATGAATCTGCATCCCTAAATACTAGTCTTACACTCTGACCACTACCTCACATTAGCTCCCACAAATATATGTGGTAAGAGCTCTGTGATGGACTGTCAAGGGTTAATGCCTCACGGAGTCTGAGAACCTTTGAGTGACAGGCTGTTCAAACGGAATTCTGTGGAAAGTGTCAGTTCAGAAAGGGTAGTTGGGAACTGGCAGAAGGAGGAGGAGGAGGAAGACAAGGACGAGGAGGAGATTGTATTTACACCCTGTCCTTCACTCAGAGTTTCAGAGCAGCTTACAAACTCCTTTCCTTTCCCCTCCCCACAACAAACACCCTATGAGAAGAGAGTTTAGCACTGACCATGGACTGGGAAAGTGGCAGGAGGAGTGGGAGGATCAATGAGAATCCTGATTTAAGCTGGAAAGGGAAATTGCTTCTTGTCTAGAGAAGTAATCCCTGCCCAATGAAAAGGGAGATATCTCTTAAGAGAGGAGTGATCCCTTGGTCAGTGTATAGAGAAGGATTTGGGGCATTTTCTTGTGTGTTCCTGCCTTCAAAGCCTCAAGAGTTAGTGAAACTTAGGAATTTATACTTGAGTGTTTAAGCAGACACTGAAAAGAAAGCCTCTCTCCTCAAAGTTTCAAAGACTTTGTGGAAAAGCAGAAACACCTACTTGGTGGCAACAAATTATCTTGAATTTAGGGTGATTACAAAGTTACCTCAGTTATCATCATCTGTTCACCTCATATATTCTACCCCTGAATCTACCTGACATTTCCCCCTCCAAGTTAAATACAATATTTTGTTTATTTTTTGAAATTTCAAAAGCCCTTTGTGTGCCATTACAGAAGTAGAATAGAAGAAGGTGATTTTGTCTCTTCCCTTAATCACCTGGGCTGGGGCAGCATCAAAATATACAATAACAAAAACAGCTATTGACCAAGAAGAAAATAGATATTGGGGCTTCTCAGCAAGAAAAAAGAAACAAAAGAGAAAATCCTATTTGTGAGGTAGGGAAGAGGATGAGATTGCCATAGGTTCCTTGAAGAAAGGAAGTTTTGGGGGGAGAACCTTTACTCATGTTGAGTATTGTGCTAACAAGTACTTCCAACTCAAGCAGAAATTCTCCTTTCTGTTCTAGTTTGCAAGCCAATATAGGAATGAGCATTTCTGAGATTGTGAAAAAAAGAACGATATGGATATGTAAGAAGATAATGAAAACATGGAGATGAAATAGAAAGATAAAAGGCAAACCTGCTCCATCTCTGTTCTAATATGAATATCCCCTTGGAACTTGCAGGGGATTTGTCATGCACTCCTACTTAGCTGGTTGCAAATATCACACCTCACTGGTCATGACTGGTCTATTTTAAAACAAAACAAAAAAAACCAAGTGGCTGACATATGGGGAATGTGCAGAAGAGGCTGGCTTGTCTGTTTACTGAGGTCAGCCTCTGTTGAGAAACATCCCAAGTTTACAGTGTGCACATGACATATGCAGTCTGTTTCAGCAGCTTTTCACAGGTACATGAATGCTTCATGACCATCTGGGGTGCCATTTTATAGCAAACCACAGTCACGCTGCACATCAGACAATGTGAGATTCAATGAGATCACCACTGAAAAAACAAGACGTTAGCCTTTTGAACTGAAGGAGTAGCTCTGAAGGATATGCTTTCACGATGATTCACTGTAGCATGGCCAGTTAGAGAACCACAGGAAAGGAAAGCCTGGATATCATCTAGGAACCTGGAAATCATCTAGTTTAGGGTAATCACTGTAGGGTGTGTATGACACACCAGTAGTCACATTCCATACTTGCTCAATAGTTTTACTATGTCAAGTGTTCCATTCTTCATCTCATTCACTGTAAATTTCTGTGATTGTGTCTGTGTGCACCAAAAGTATTTTTGCATATTTATTGTATACGTATTAGAGTATATGTTGTAATTCATATTTCCAGAGTACTTCCATCTTAACCATCATCACCACCGTCATACATATCCAAAGGCATTCCCCCTTCTCCAAAATCTGGAATATACAAAATGGAAGACACAGGAAAATAAGTAAAAAGAATACTCATACAGTTCAAATCTATGTCATGGACAATCCAGATTGAAGATTTTGGAAGCATCCCTAATCTTTGGATATCTTTGGATAGATACTTAAGATCCTTGCATCTCTGGATCTTCCCACCTTTTTAAATCATCCTTGTGGTTAAAGAGCAGATTCTAATATGTATTTCAGAATTAATTCTTCATTAAATGTATATAGCACTCTGCAGCAACACTCTCCATACAGTTTGCATTAAAATGCAATATAGAATATAAAAATAAATAAGTAAAACAAAGATAAAGGACAAGGACACCAGCTGAAATATAATTTAATTGACTTCCGGTTTTGACATTCGCCATGGCGGCTGCTTTCTCCCGGGGCTCTGGGAGACAACCACCAGAGCCCGTGGTTGGGAGGGGGCGCGACTGTCCATGCCACCCCCAGAGCCCTCGTGTGGGGCTCCTAGCCATGGGGCACTAGAGCACTCTTCCTCCAGTGATCCTGCTGGCGAAGAGGGGCGACTCCATGCCCCGAAGGTCCCGCTGCGGAGTGTCCTGAATGGGAACTAGAAATCGCACAATGGAGCAAGCGTTTGGTGGCCAAGCGAATTGAAAACAAAAGCAGAACTATCGTTGAACTGTGAGTTAATGTTTAAGTGAGAAACACCGAAGAACTAGCTGAAAACCTCCCCTTTGAAAGCGAGGGGGGAGGGAATTCTCCCCCGCTAAGAAAAACTAAGTGAACTTTGAGCTATTATGTAAAGGGGGGTGGGCTGAAATAAAGAGCATTTAAGAACTTACCAGGCTGATTTAAGAGTATCAGAGACTTTGATAACTTTTATAAAAAGTAAACAATTCCCAAACATGGTGCCCACAAGGAAGGATGAGAAAGACATGCAAGTGAAACCAAAGCTTCTTGCCGGAACTGCCAGCCCAGCGAGTTCTGTGCCTAGACTGAAGCTTTGCACCCTCTGCTGGAACAAATTATGGCATTGCACCATACGTTCGATGCACAGCAAACTCAACTAACTGAGATAGCTAAAAAAACCAGATAAAACTGAGCAAGAGCTGAAAGAAGTGGATGCCAACACCAAGAAGCTTAAAAAACAGCTGCAGGTGATGGAGAAAAAGAGACTAACGGAGGAGTCTTATTTGTTACAGCTACAAATGGAAAGAGCAAGTTATGTTATAAGATTTCAAGGTAGTCCGGAAGAGAAGGGGGAGAATCTGAAGCAGATTATATGCGAGGCTTTAGGCCCTATGGCAGATATAAAAGCAGACATATTACAAAACGAAACTGATACAATCTATAGATCATATTCAGAATTTACAAGAAAGAATAATCTGCCAGGGGAAGTCATGGTAAGATTCTCCAGAAGACAAGTGCGGGATCAAATCCTCAAAGTGACAAATTGAACCACCTTGAAAGTCAAGGACAAAGAAATAAAAGTGTTGAAGGACATTCCCTTTGAAATAATGTTTAAGTGAGAAACACCGAAGAACTAGCCAAAAACCTCCCCCTTGAAAGCGAGGGGGGGAGGGAACTCTCCCCCACTAAGAAAAACTAAGCGAACTTTGAGCTATTACGAAATAAGAAGCTAAAGAAGAAAATACAGAGACTTGGTTTTATTTCTTCAAAAGAATAACATCCCCTACAGATGGATTGTACCCGAAGCGCAATCTTCAAATTTATGGACAAGAAAGAAAAAATTGATTCCGTTGAAAAGGCGCGAGAATTTTTACACCAACATAGTTGTCCAGCAGGAGAAGAAGAGGAGGAGGAAGAAGTCAGCACCAAAGGAAGTGAAGAAGAGGGAGCAGTGGCATTTTCAGATGAAAACTCAGACTCTAAATTAGGGGCAGCAGCCCCAAAGACAAGCTACCATTTGAGAAAGAAAAAGTATAAAAGACGAGATGTCATTGCACTCTGAAATCTCTTACAATGTTATGTTATAATTATTTCTTATATTACTCTTTAAGAAGTCAGATATGATGGTGTTTAAATTTTTACTTAAATTTTAATAGATTACCAGATGACCACATTCAATGAACTGGAATCGAATGTTGAGTTAAAAGCCAACTTGTTAAGCAGTATGTATGACCACCATCTCTTGGGTTTTTAGTGGGTTATCTTTACTTTCTCCCATAGTTTGTAGATCTCCTCCCTAATTTCATTGTTGTTTATAGAAAATGCAATAAAAAATCCCCTACGGGGGCATAAAAAAGAAAAAAGAAATATAATTTAATTAGAAGGGTTTTTTTTTTAATTAGATTGGGAAAAAATCACCTGCAGCCTTCAAACTAGTAAGAAGTGTTACTGTGGAGAAAAACATATTATTTTGAGGCTTGAGCTGGGCACAAACCCCACACTTGGTTTTAAAAGACAGGCAGTGTGTAGGGGGGGGGAGTCAATAGCTTCCAAATATCACCCATCAGGCCAATGGCTCTAGCAAGTTCTGAGCCATCAATGCAAATGGCCATCCTTGCTGGAGACAATGAAATGGTTAGCTCACACCTTCGCTGAAATCTCACACCCAGAAGATCACAGAGACTTGGCATTCAGGAGGCTAGATATTTTCCTGGCAACACCAGGAAAGATAGATTTGACCCACAGAGGGGATGGGCTGAGAGATAAAATCCTTTGACATGGAAAAAGCGGGGTCCATTTTGGCTGATTCCATCTGGAGGGAATGCTTATATCTGGACCACATCTCGATGGCTACCATTGTGATGTGGAGCAAACAGCTAACTGCTCAGACAAAGACTCCAAGGTAATGGGAAGCTTTTAGATCACTGTACCTTGTAAGCTTAAAAGCCTGCCTTAGAATAAGATCAGTTAGGGCATGTACAGAGTTGAAGGA
The DNA here is from genome assembly GCF_001447785.1 of Gekko japonicus. Taxonomy (NCBI): domain Eukaryota; kingdom Metazoa; phylum Chordata; class Lepidosauria; order Squamata; family Gekkonidae; genus Gekko; species Gekko japonicus. The sequence goes on along the minus strand of NW_015165853.1, from coordinate 47,233 downwards.
TAAGGATTGCATGTTTACACTGCTTCTTTGTTTTCCTTGCTTGATCCATTGCTGTACTTTTTCTTCTTTCTTTTAAATATTTTTTCTTTGTAATAAGTCCTTTACTATTCTAAATGCTGTTGTGGTTCTCTGTACCACTTAGACCTTCAGCATTCAAGCACACTATTCAAACTGGGCAACATGAGAAGGGAGGCGGTTTCTAGATCACTAATTCCTTGGGAATCGGCAAGTAAGGTAAGCTGTCCCAGGAGATGCAGTGCTAGGTGGAGCCCTTAATTGGTAAGGCAGAAGGGAAGCTGGAAATGCCGGCCCTTTTCACAGGTAATTCTGAAATTGACCAGATGGAGGCAGTGTACTGAAGGAGCACTGTGAAAGAACTCCTGCAAGAGTCAGGCAAGCCAGACAAGCAGTGCATTGCCAGGTGGAGACTCAGGATGATCACTGGTACCTAGATGCCTCCAAGGGTCAAAATGGCGCTATGCCTGCAGGTCAGTGGGGCCATTCTGCAACAGTTACCATATAAGGGAGAGGAGAATTGCAAATAACCCAGAAGGGCAGTTATGTATCTTTTAAACGAATAGGCAGGGCTATTAAGAATAGTTCACAAAATCAGCAATTAAAGCAGTAAATGGAATCTTCCAGAGCCCCATCATTGAATGGGGGAGAAAGGCTGGGATATTATGGAACATTGGGGCCATAAGTCTTAATAATAATTCTGCTTGTTACTTTTCAAAGCCATTGATTCCCTGCGTTTTTCCCATATTTATTTGTACCAAACCATTAAAGGTGGTGAACTGTTTATTTTCATCATTAGGAAATGCAAATACTAGCTGTAATCTTGCCTGTTGCCACTGGGGGGGCACCTTGAGCCTGGTACTGCTACTGTGAATAACCTAACAATTTAACAGGAAATTAAGAACATAAGAAGAGCCCTGCTGGATTAAACCAATGGAGCATGTATTCCAGCATCCTTTCTCATACAGTGGCCAACCAGTTCCTCTGGAAGGCAAACAACAGGGCATCAAGGCTTTCTGTTACTTCCTGGCACTGGAATTAAGAGGTTTACTGCCTCTGAATGTGGAGTTTTCATTAAGTCGCCATGCCTAGAAGCTACTGATAGACCCATCCTCCATGAAATAGGGTTGCCAACATCCAGGTGAGGCCTGGTGATCCCCCCAAATTACAACTAATCTCGAGACTACAGAGATCAGTTCCCTTGGAGCAAATGGCTGCTTTGGAGGGTAGAGTCTATGGAATTCAGGCCTGTAGCTACAGTGGGGCATCTTGGGGCTAGGCCCCCTGACTTACTGGCAAGGCCCCACAACTTCCCATCCAGCCCAGAGCCCCCGAGTGGTGGCAGGTACAGGGAAGGAGCTGAGCCCCAAGGGACTGCAGTGAGATGGCATTGGCATCTTGGTAGAGGCCTGGGTGGCAGAAGCTGCAGAGTAGCTCAGGGCTGCACCAGGTACTGCTGGCATGGCTGCCCTGTGTGTCACTGCCCCTTCTCTTCCCTGTTCCCTTCTCCCAGTTCTGCTGGATTGCTGCTTGGTGTGGCACTAGGGCCAGGCTCAGAGGGCAGGTGGCGATTAGCCAGTGCCCCCTAAGAAATGTAAATGCCCCCTGACTTAAAAAATCCGGGCTACAGGCCTGATGGAATTATACTCCAGTGAGGTCCCTCCCCTCTCCAAACCCTCCCCTCCCAGGCTCCACCCCAAATTCCATAACCTAGAGTTGGCAACCCTAAAATCTGCCTAATCCTATTTTAAAGCCATGTATGCCTGTGGCCACCACTTATTTTCATATTTTAATCACTACTAAGCAAAGGTACCAAACAAATATTCCTGGGCAGAATGTTCCCTAGCTGTGGTGCCATGACCAACGGGCTCTAGATCTTATGGCCTCCCACTATACCTCAAATTCACAAAGGAGCCTCCAAACTGAGTACAAGGAATGGATGTGCCTCTGGATTAGTTGAAACAGAATACAATTTTGTGATTAAGTCTGCTCAATACAACCTATGAAGAACATTCTGCTGATGGTGGCTTGCCCAAGCCCACTCACTGTATTTCATCATGGCTAAGCAGACATATACAACTAGGCCTACGTTTAATTTTTTTCCTTAAGTACAGCTCCCTTCTCCCTTGCCCCAGTTCTTCCTGTTCACAGGTACCAGATGAATCTGAACCAGAGGCCAAAGGAACACAAATCACATGCTTCTAACCAGGCCTGTAGTTACAGTGGGGCATCTCGGGGCTAGGCCCCCTGACTTACTGGCAAGACCCCCACAACTCCCCATCCAGACCAGGGCCCCCGAGCGGCAGCAGGTGCAGGGAAAGAACCAGGTGTTCCTTTAATTCAATTATCCAGTGCCCCCTAAGAAATGTAAATGCTCCCCAATTTTTAAAAATCCTGTCTATGGGCCTGCTTCTAACAAATTAAACCATGAAGGTGAACTGCATCTCTGAGAAGAAGAGATAACCCAACAAACAAGATAGCCCTGACCTAGATGGCTCAGGCTTGCCAAATCTTGTCAAATCTCAGAATCTAAGCAGGATCAGGTCTAGTATGGGAGGCCACCAGAGAAGGCTTTGGAGAGGAAGGCAATGGCAAACCACCTCTGCTTCATCATTTGCCTTGAAAACCCTGTAGGGCTGCCATAAGTGAGACGTGACTTGATGGCACTTTCCGCACAGAAACACAAGCAGGGTCAGCCCTGGTTAGTGCTTAGGTGGGAGACCACCAGAGAAGTCCAAAGTCATTACACAGGAGCAGGCAATGGCAAACTGTTGTAAAATAGTCAAAAGTGTTTAATACTCAGACTATCAATGGATCTTGCTCTGTTGGAAAGAAGAGATTGCTTTGCTTTTAAAAACCTTTATTTCTAAGGGTAAAAGGTACATGGGATAACTACAAATAAACATAACACTAACAGCTACATTTTCTAAGCTGTCTATAGTCAACACTAACACAGAGATAATGGAGAATCTATTGCTTCTTCTCGACCCCTAGGAAGGAAGTCACCTGGAACAAACAACCAATCACTTATCACAACAGAAGTTACTTTTCCCGGGCTAATTCCCCATTGCCTCAATGCCAGGTATCCCTTCCAGGTCAGTCTAAACAATAGCAATATTAGCCAAACAAGTTAACCCTATAATGACTGGATTGTCAGACCTTGTAAACACATGCATTTCCAACACAAACCACCTCTGTTTCTTGCCTTGAAAAGCCTACATAGTTGCCATAAATTGGCTGTGACTTGACAGCACACCAGCACCAATGAACAAGGGAACGCTAGCTAGTTTTTACACAAGCATTGGGGAAGATGTTGCTATGCCAGTAGCATAAGGGCCACTAGCTGGGGGACCTAAGGAAACACTGCTGTTTGCCCATCATCTGCTGACTCTGTGCCATTAGAAACTGTACTCAAATCTATACAGCATGCTTCAGTGCTGGCTAAATGTGAAAGCAACCATGAGAGTGTAGGAATCAATATCCCAGTGATAGTTCACACATGGGCACAGACACAAGGAGAGCTGAGGCACAGAAACATGCAGTTACTAACCCGCCCCATCTTTGTGAGGAAATCTAACCACCATTTATCATTGCAGAAGCAGTAGCTCTTAGGTGTAGTATCCATTTTGGCTCCTGCAGAGAAAAATAAAAGTGTCCTTACACTTAATTATAGAGATTTTATCTTGTCACGGCCCAGAACCGTGCACTGCACAGTCCACTGTAGTCTTCCACATGACAGTCCCAAGCCGTTTGGATAGATCATGGAAGTGCCCTTCCAACAGTGTGGGACTACAGCTCCCTTTGTAGCACAGAGAATATTTAAATGAACCTGCCATGTGGGCAAGGCCCATTGTGTGTGTCTTTCCTAAGAGACTGGCACTGTCCAGTATAGAAATTTAATGTCTGTGGTAAAGACTGACATGATCGGGTCTCACCAATGTGTTTTTAACATTCTCCAGCTGCTCAGGCATTTCTCAGAGATAAGCAGATCCCACGGGGCTGCAAAATAAAACAGGAATCCAGCAGTACCCCCAAATTAAGAAAAGTCATTCCATCATTGGCTTTTGTGTGACGCTTGATGCACAGGAATTTAAATCTATTTGGTCAAATTTCTGCACATAACAGAAAGGGGGCAGGGGTACAAAGGAACAGCCAGTTTAAGATCCAGTCCAGAGACTAAAATGTTTGCAAAGCTTCGGTTATCCACCACAACAGGCAACTCCCACCACAACTCCCATGCTGGATCGATGAGCAGCGGAGGGCTGGCAACCCTTACGTGAGACACTTCCACTTGTTAGATAATAAAAATATATACTCTAGTGCAGGATGAAATGTGATAGGCGGATAACAACAGGAAGTTACACAGATGTAGCAAAAGTAATTAACATTTGTATGGGGTGGGATATTAGCACCCATTGTAATAAATGATTGTTAAGATCAGACTCAGTGATAGTGTTAAACTTCTTGATGAATGTCATTTCAGCAGTTTCCCTTTGCATTCTTCCTTTGAAAATTTCAACAGAATGCCCTGGAAGATTAAAAGGGCTGCAATAATGTCTAAAGATCACTTGTTGTCTAATATTTTAACCACTGTGCAAAAGGTTAATCATTGTCAGTGACCTGCAAGAGCTTAGTGGATTACACATTCCAGGGGCTTTTCTCCATATGAACAAGAGATTCCCAGAACAGAACTGGAAGCAGCATCTTTCATGGAGAGGTAATTCCACTTGCCCAAATACAGTAATGCAAACAAAACTACAGTTATGTCATGAAATGCTCTGCCTCAGATCCAAATCAGCTGTGTCTCTTGTGTTTCACAGACAAACCCTCATACATGACCATACAAGTACTACAGAAACACAAAAGAATAAACACCTTAGCCAAAAATAAATACAAAAACCAATGTTCGAGATTTCTCCCCCCTCCCACAGCAGTTAAATTGCTTTTCCACTCACGTGGTTTCCTTGATTTATTCATGTACTGGATCAGTGTTTTCCACACTAACTTGTCTGAAAAGGAAACTCTAAGCATCTGACATGGACATTACAGAGGATTCTAGGGCACATTCTAAGGCAAGGGTTCTTAAACTTTAATCTACTACCACCCACAAAGTAGGCAACATTATCTTCAAATTTCCCCCAACCGATGAGTAAAAAATTAGGACAGAAACAGCACTCTAGACACAGCATCTTTATTTATATAGGTGTATTCATGATATGTATACAATACACAGATACTCACTCATTGACATCCTTGTGACTGAGGGTCATCAGACAATTCTTGCATGTTAGGTTGTATTCCTTTTCTCTGTGCAGTTTTTCTAAAGGACTTGGGGGAACAGTATGGGGAAAGCAATATAAAACTTCTGGCTGTCAGAAGCCATTGTAAGTGTGGCAAAAGACTACCTAAAATCCTAAATGCCCCTGTCTGCTCCAAAAGTTCTGAATGACCCCCAAGGTTTTTAGACTGCACCAATTAAGAATCACTAAGTACTCTCTTGTTTCATGTATAACCACTGACCTGGCCTTTTTAATTCCAGAGTGGTAGGCATGTTATAATAAAACTGAAGTCTGGTGCTATCTTAAGGACTCACAACATTTAACCTCACAGGCTTCCCAGATTAACTGAGCAGCACATATAGCATTGCCAGCCCAGTGCTGTCAATCTGCAGGAGGTTTTTAGGGGCAGAGACATTCAAACAGGCATAGCTTTGACATGTGATGTCACTTCCAGAGTGAAACTGGAAGCAACATCATTGCATTGGGTCAATACTCTAAGGTGCCGCTGAAATTCTATGGTAAAATCATACCGTTTCAGGGGAATCGTACAGTATCACCCACCTTGATGCTATGATATTACTTTTGGTTCATGTGCCAAAGTGATGCATATTTTCCCCTTGCTGCACTATTTGAGCAGTGGGACAGGACTGGGGCTGCCAGTGGAAGACCTGTCAGCCCCAAGCACACATCATACAGTGACACACTGTAGAGAAAAAATGGTAGTGATGGTCAAACAGTCTTGAGGGAAGCTTTGTCATTACCAGTCATTAATGTATCCCTGGCAAGCTTCCAAGGAATTCCAAGGAGCTGTTTGAAAACCACTTTGCAAAATCTCTCTACTTGCAGTTACCTTGGTCGGGAATTCACAACTAATCCTATCCAGGTAGGCTTCTGTGGTTGGTGTGGGGACCCGTCCCTGTTCCCGATCTTCAAATTTGCTGCATGAAGCACAATTCCTTCCTAGTCCCATAACGTTCCATGTCTTCCAACAGAGCAATTCCATAAATGTATGTTGATTGTTTTGCCCTAATGCATTGCATTCTATGCCCTGTTTCCCTCAGATATCCCTTTACTACTAATCTGCAGCCCATTTTTTTAATCTCTTCTAACAACTTGGAATAATTATCATCTATTAGTGAGCTACATTTACTGGTTAAGTATATCCCCAAATATTTCACTTTTTTCACAATCTCCATGGATGTCATTTTTTGAATTTCTTGTGCACTACTTAATTGACAATTTTTTAGTAAGAGTTTTGATTTCTTAAGATTTATTTTTAGACCGGCCACTAGACCGTACCCTTGGATTGCTTCCATCAAGAAATTAATTGATTTTTTAGGATTCTCCACTATGAATACAAGGTCATCCGCGAATGCCAATAACTTAAATTCCTCCCCTCTTATTTTTAACCCTTTTATCTGTTCATTATTTTTTATTGACTCATTTAGAGATTCCAGTGCAAAAATGAACAATAATGGAGACAGCGGACAACCCTGTCTCGAACCTTTCTGAATTTCTATATTTGTTAAATCTCCATTTACTAAAACTTTAGCATATTGCTTAGTATAGATTGCCTTTATCATAGTCAAAAATTTACTTCCACAATCCACAGCTTCTAACTTCTGTAGCAAGAAATTCCAAGATAAGTTGTCGAAAGCTTTTTCGGCATCAAGGAACATTAGTACCGTCTCTTTCTCTGGATGTAATTTGTAGTATTCTAGTACATTGATAACTATACGCAAATTATACTTTATCTGTCTTTTTGGTAAGAAACCCATCTGATCTTGATGTATTATCTGTGATAAAACTGTTTTTAATCTATGCGCTAATATGTTAGCGAATACTTTATAATCTGACTTTAAGAGAGGTATTGGTCAATAATTTTTAATCTCACATCCCTCCGAATCTGGTTTCGGTATTAGCGTAATTAATGCATGGTTCCAAGAATCCGGAGCCTTTTCTGATTTTCCTATTTCTTGAGATAGATCTTTTAAGGGTGCGTCTATCTGTTCTTGAAATGTTTGGTAAAATTCCATTGGGATACCATCTGGACCTGGAGTTTTTCCCCCCCTTTTTTGCCTCTTAATAGATTCTACAACTTCACACATTGTAATTTTATCATTTAATGTCTTTTTATGATGGTCGTTAAACTTAGTGGCTTCTTCTTTTTCTAAATATTCTTTTATTTGATGTTTTTCCTGCTGTACTTGTTGGTATAGCTCTTTGTAATATCCTTCCACTATATTCTTGAGTTCTTGTATCTTACACTTTTCTTTTTTAAAGTTTTGTAATAATACATTTTTCTCTTTCTTTCCTAAGCTTATAAGCTAACCATCTATTGGGTTTATTTACATTTTCAAAGTAATATTGTTTAGCAAATTCAATTTTTCTTGCTATTTCATCATTCAGGAGTATGTTCAATTTATGATGTAAGAGATGTAGTTTAAATTTATGATCTGTAGCATCCTTATCTTTTTTCATTTTTATCTCTTCTGTTTTTATTTGTTCCACTAAAACTTCATATTTCTTTTTGTCTTGTTTCTTTTTCCATGCATTCTGATTAATAAACCAACCTCTAATGAAAGCTTTAAATGCATCCCAAACTATTTCAATCTTAACCTCAGGTTATATATTTCTTTTAAAGAAGTCCACGATCTCCTCTCTAGTTCTTTTAACAAATTCCTGATCTCGGAGAAGTCTTATATTCATAGTCCATCTGCTTTTCCTTCGTTCTTCCGCTAAAGTCAGCAAAATAGGACTATGATCCGCAAATGTATTAGGGAGAATTTCACAGTCTATGATCTCACACATCATCTTTGATGTTATCCAAATCATATCGATTTGGGACCATGAATTATGTTTTGGTGAATAATATGTAAAGTCCTTTTTTTTACATTTCGAGTTCTCCAAGCATCAATAATATTGTATTCTTCCAATATCTTGAAAAAATTTCTTGGCATTGTTACACCTACTTTGTTCTTTTTCATGTTACTCTTTCTATCCATTTCAGAGTCGAGTACAGCCTTATAGTCCCCTAAGAGACATATATTTTCAATTTCCTTTAGATTTAATACTTCCTGTCATTCATTATAGAAATTTTCTTGGTTTTGATTTGGTGTATATATATTAACTATCAAAGTCTCTTTACCATTTCTTGTTATTATAACTGCAACTATCCTCCCGTCTTTGGATGCATATAACAATTTGAGGTTTAAATAGTCTTTCACATATGTTACTAACCCCCCCCCTTTTCTGATCTGAAGCTATAAAGGCGTTTCCCAATTTTTTATTTAACAAATATTTCACATCTGCTTTCTTAATATGTGTTTCTTGTAAACATACAATGTCCATTTGATTTTTATTTATTTGAGGAAATGTTTTTCTTCTTTTTTGTGGGCTGTTCAGTCCATTTATATTAATGGACAGTATTTTCAATTTTTTAGCCAATGTCATGTTTATTTCTTGTTATTCCTTCCCTTGTTTTTGTATTTAAATCTAGTTAGGATCTGGTAGGTAGTTTTGTTTGGTTTTTTCTTTTCTTTTTTGCCACTGCTTCTTTACTTTTCCCCTTTTCTTGTTTTGAAGTTTCCATTTCTCTATTGTCCTCTCTCTCCTCATCTTCATCCTCTTTTTGCAACCCCAGGTCTTCTCCATATTTCTCAAGAAAGTATTCAACTTTAAATGTTGGATCTATCCTTTCCCTCTTACTATCATAAGTAAAAAGCACCCCTTCAGGAACCAGCCATCTGAAGACAATTCCATTATTCCTCAATAAATTTGTCAATACTAGATAAGGCGTCCTTCTCTCCCTAACTCTCCATGGGACTTCTTTTAGAAATTTGATTTCTTCTCCTTGGATGGTGACTTTATTCTCATATGAGGCCTTCATTATTTTTTCTTTCATATCTTACCTATAAAATTTAATATGTACCTTCCTGGGAACTTTGTGCTTCCTTGCGTATGAAGAATTTCTTCTATATATATCTTCAGTGTCATTTTTTATTTCTTCTTTTGTGCCTACTTGCAACTGGTCCACTAAATTTTGGGCCAATTCTTCTTTTAAATTTTTTTCTATATTCTCCGGTATGTTTTGGCACCTTATTATAGTTGCTGCCTTATCCATTTCAAAGCTTATGAGAGTATCCTCTATCCTTTCATTTTTGGCCTTTAGTTCTAAAACTTCAAAATCTAAATCTTGCAATTTATCTTTAAATTTTTCCTGTTTGGATACCATTTTCATTATTTCTTGTTTATTGTCCGAAATCTGTTTTTTAATTTCCCGTGTTTCTGTTTTAATTTGAGTTGTTATTTCATCCATTTTATTTCGTAGGGGTTCTATTTCCTTTTTAATTAGAGTAGGCAAGGTCATTTCAACTGTTTGTTTGATTGCTTGTGTGACACTTTCCTGTATCATTTTATTCAGTTCTTTCATGGTCGCCTGTGGGATATTCATATTACTGAATTTAATTTGACTTATGTTTCCTGTCTGCCCTGGTGAGGATATTAATGGTTTTCTGTTAGTGGGAGGACCTGTAGCCATGGAGTACACTCCTATACCTTTATTCCTATCTGCTTTCCCAGCTCCAAATTATATTTTCTTTAGCCTTTAAATTAACTTAACTTTCCTCCCCTTTTGTTTTTAGGTTTTCTTATATTAAGCCTGTGTTTTATTTTGCTTAATTATAAGTTTTGTAGTCTCATGTAACTTTAAACACTCTTAGCTTCCTTCTCTCTCCCTTTTTATATTTCCCTCTATATTTCCTCTTCAAACAACAGTCTCTTAATCCTTTCTGATGGTCTCCTTTCTATCTCTCTCTCTCCTTTGTAATCTGTCCTTGCTGTCTTTCAACAGCTTCACACTGCGCCACATGTCAAATGTCACCAGTTCTCCAGCCACTTCCAGTCTTCTCCCCCTCTCCCACCTTTCCCAGCTCGGCTCCTGTTGCTCTTTTTCCTACAGCCTCCGCTTTTCTCCTCCTCTCCCACCTTTCGCTGCTCAGCTCCTGTCGCCCTCCGATCACGTCACTCCTCTGCTCCTGCCTTTCTCCGCTTGGCTCCTGTCGCTGCGTTGGCATGTCACTCCACTGCACCCACCTTCCTTTTCTCCACTCCGATCACCGCCATGTCACTCAGCCACCACCTCGCCACTCTGCCACCGCCTCTCCACTTCTCCCCGATATGCCCCGTCACTCTGTGCTCAGTTTAAAGACATAGTCCAATAATAGAGGGGGAAAGAAAGAAAGGAAAAAAAACCCGTTTGTAGCTTAAAATTCCTCTTTAGCTTCCGTGTCTCTCCTCCCGTCCCCCTTTCCTTTGTTTTAAACTGGCCTCTTTACCTTCTTTATTCCTACTAGCCACTTAACCCTTGCTGTTGGTTTTTCAAATGGAGGACCCACTTTTTCTCCGGCAGCAAGCCACCCCCCCCCCTTAGGACTAAATTAAGGTGAGTTCTTTTTTATTTAAATATATTTAGCTTCTGTTCTTGTTTTTAGTTTGTAGGGGTTATTTCCTTCCAACTCTGTGGAATCCTTGGGCTCCTCGTGCTCTCCGTGACTTGAAAGTCTTGTCAGGGCTCCTATAACTTTCTTGTTTCAGGACACCTAGTTAAACCCCAAGAGTCGCCACTCATTCAAGTTTATCCCTAGCAAGTCCCCTACCAAACCCCTCTCTTCGGGAGGGAGTTTGAGGCGTTGGAAACAGCCTAAAGAAAGTTAATGGATCAGAGGGTGTGGGAGCGAGTTCAACACATGTCCTCTGTTGCTGAGCCCGGATCCGGAAGTCCTGAATGTCAATGTGTTCTGAGTCTTCTCCTCAGCTCAACAGTTTTTCAGAAACATGGTTAAGTTTGGGAACAGAGCTAAGTCTCGATGCCACAGAGTAAGCGGGATCCTGATGCTGCACTATCCTATTTACTTGTGTGTCTCAAGCAAGGTCAGAGGTCTAAGCATGCATAATCCCAGAGAGCTCATATAGGGTTGCCAAGTCTGGCTTGGGAAAATTCCTGGAGATTTGCTAGTGACGCTTGGAAAGCCCACCCTCCAAAACAGCCATTTCCTCCAGGGAAACTGATGCCTGTAGTCTGGATATCAATTGTAATTCCAGGAAAACGCCAGACCCCACCTTGAAGTTGGTAATCCAAAACTCACATGTAGGGTTGCCAGGTCCAGGTTGGAAAATACCTGGAGACATTGGGGGTGGAGCCAGGAGAGGGTGGGATTTGGGGAGGGGAGGGGCCTCAGCATGGTACAATGCCATAGAGTCCACCCCTCAAAGCAGCCATCTTCTCCAGGGGAGCTGATCTCAGTCAGCTGGAGATCAGTTGCAAAAGCGGGAGATCCCCAGGCCCCACCTGGAGGCTGGCAACCCTACTCACATGACAATAGGAGAAGAGCATTTAAGCATTTCCTTAAAGAAAACTCACACAAGAAGCCTGATTCTGATTGGGACTGCATTGCAAGAGGAGAGGGTGGTTTAAGCCACCCTCTGCACTGGATCAGAAATGGCCCTGAAAGAGCTGCCCTGTGCTTCACTGTGGCAAACATCAGTACCTGTATGGCATATCCAGCACCATTTCTGATCAGGAAAATGGTCCAGTGGGTCCTCATCAGTCCCCCATATGATAGTTCTGTTTAAAAAAAAAAAAAGCTGGGGCTGCCATTCATGGGATTCCAAGCTTCACGTGTGGTTGTACCACAATTGAACTATCTAGAATGGCCTGGGGGGGAATGTTCTGTGACTTTAATAGAGGTTTATTTTGTAGAAGTGGGCAGCTGAAACTTTGTAACACGCATGAAGCTGAATCATGAATCTTACACTGAATCAGACCATTGGCCCATCAAGGCCCATCAAGGTTGGGACAGTCTACTGAGACTTGTAGCAGCTCTCCAGGGTCTCAGGTAGAGGTCTTTTAACATTACCTTCTGCCTGGTCCTTTTAACTGGAAATGCTGCAGAGTGAACCTTGGAGCTTCTGTGTGCAGAGCAGAAGCTCTTCTGCTGAGCCACAGCCCCTCTGTTTTCATAGCATGGACATAAATAATATCACCTGGCAAATAAGATCCCACGAAGCCTATGTGAGCCCTGACCTGGATCAGATCTTGGAAGCTAAGCAGGGTCAGCCCTGGCTAGTAAATGGCCGGGAGACCCCCAAGGAATACCAGGGTTATGACACAGAGGCAGGCAATGGCAAACAACTTCTGAACATCTCTTGCCTCGAAAACCCTGCAGGGTCGCCATAACTTGCCTATGTGAAAGAGTAGAATATTTTTCTCCAGGCCTGTTGGTAACCCTAGCTACTCAAGGTGATGAAGTTCTCTTGCCATTCCCCTGCCATTCCTGACACCAACTAGAAAACATCATCAAGAGTGGTAATATGTTAAGCTCTTCCCTATTTAAATCTTTCCCCAAACCTTCACTACTGTTTACTCACTTGAGAATGTAGACCATAACAAATCAGACTACATTAGTGCTGAAAATGCGAGACTTGAAATATGACAAACCAATAATACCATGGTGCTAATTACCCACCCAATTTTGGCCATCTTTCCTTCTTTCTTTCTTTTTTTTAATTCCAAGTTGCACAGAGCGGCCATAATCATATCTAATATTTTCAAAGCCAGGCATAAATTGAAACAGACATTTCTTCACTAAGCTGAGGAGTTGTTAGTCTTTTTAATATTCAGGTCATTTTCCAGGCTCTGGATGAAAATTAAAACCGTGAAAGAAACAACTGTTCTTAAGGAAAAGCAATTTAGCTGCTGTAGAAAAAAGATCTAGAACATTGGTTTTTGTATTTATTTTTGGCTAAGGTATTTAGTCTGATCTGTAGTACTTGGATGGTAATGTATTATGGTTTGTCTGCGAAATTCTCAGAACAAGAAACACAGTTGGCTTGTCTCATATGCAGAACATTTAATGACCTAACTACTTTTGTTTGCATTATTGTATTTGTGCAAGTGGAATTACTTTGTGTTTGCACTATTGTTTGTGCAAACATGATTCCTCCACGAAAGGTGCTGCTTCTCCTTCTGCTTGTGCAATCTCCTGCATATGGGGGGGGGGGGAAGCCCTGTGATGCAAAATCCACTAAGTTCTTGCAGGTCACTGACAATGAAAATCCACTTGCAGAGAGCCAGTTTGGTATAGTGGTTAAGAGCGGCAGACTCTAATCTGGAAAACCGGGCTTGATTCCCCACTCCTCCTCCACATGCAGCCAGCTGGGTGACCTTGGGTCAGTCACAGTTTTCTCAGAGCTCTCTCAGCCCCACTTACCTCACAGGGTGCCTGTTGTGGGAAGAAAAAGGGAAGGGGATTGTAAGCTGCTCTGAGACTCCTTTGGGTAGTGAAAAGCGGGGTATAAAAACCAACTCCTCCTCCTTCTCCTCCTCCTTTTGTAAAGAAGCACAAGTGGAATGATGCTGTAAGATCCATGTAAGTGGCATTATGGAAGCAACATCCATATGGTTGTCTATAACCTATTGCCTGCAATTTGAAACTGAAAATATTGGCACAATGGGAACTGGCCTGGCAAGTGAGTCAAAGGAGGGTTTAATCAACTGTAGAGTTTTAGTTTAAGTAGAGGAGGTATTGATTTAATGAGGTAGTAGATCTAAAAAAAGAGAGAGTCAAAGATTCCATTCCAACGAATGAATGAATGAATGAATGAATGCATGAATGAATGAATGAATGAATGAATGAATGAATGAATGAATGAATGGCTGGATTAAGGACGACTGATGCCCTAAACGCAGCCCAACAGTGGTGTCCCTCAGCCCTTCCATTACTTAACTGACAAGACATTAAGGCTGCGATCATATGCACAGTTAGACCCGACATAGGCACAAATGCCGGGCAGATCTAAAGAGCGCGATCAGACAGCAACATCTGGGAAGCGTCCTGCAGTCATCGACAACCCGCACTACCCCACCATGGAAGCGGAGTAAAAATGCACCAGAGAAAGTCCAGTGTTATCTAGATAATGTGGGCCACGGTGGACATGTGATAGGGGAAGTGCATCGATAGCATCGGCGCCAGTAGCTGTCCACATCCTGCCAGAGTATTTTCGTACACTTCCATGCCCCACGTCTGACCAGCTGGAGACAAACTGAGCACGGAGCCTGCAAGGAATGTATGATCTCGCAACTGCATTTCTAATTGATCCGGAGGGAATACCCTCACTCCTCCCGTCCTGGCTTCATCTGGCACATGTGACTGCAACCTGAGAGTCAGTAAGTGCCCCACATGCCAAAGAAAAGGGTTTTTTTAAATAATGCAGATTCTGGAGAAACCCCCTTCCTCTGAGTTTTTTTAAACGTTCCTGTTGTTTTTTCTCTTTTCTCTAGAAGGGCAGGAAGTGAGGTCAATTACCAACCAGAGTTATGCAAATGGTTCAGCTTGCAAAGGAACTCAGGGATTTGGTGTTAGGAATTTCCAGGTGACTCCTGGAGATTACCCAGAATGCCTGCAAGGAGGGCTCCCAGGATGCACCTGGGCGGCCCAGGGTCCACTTGGGTGACCTGGGCGGACCAGGTCAAAGGGGATGGAGAGTGTGATGTAGAATTAGGGTTGCCAAGTCCTACCTGTCGCTGCAGCGGGGGACTCCCGGCTCACTCCTGGAGCGCGCGTGCACCGCAACCACATCACCCAGAAGTGACGCAACCACGCTGGGGGCAGGGCCACGACCATCCGAAGGAAAACCATAGAGTTTTCCCTCGGATGACCATGACTCCGCCCCAGCGTGCCCGGTATGGTTGCGTCACTTCCGGGTGACATGCACGTTGCATACTTTGGGAGTGGGGTTCCCCCCAGGGCCCAATCCACCGGTGGTGGGGAACGGGCCTCTGGGGTGGGGTTTTCCCCACCCGCTGGGGGGACTTGGCAAGCTTATGTAGAATGGATGGAGCCAGAGGTGTAATAAAAGTGCTTGCTCCCAGGAGGGAAGGGCTTGTGTCTCTTGGTGCTGATCTTTGGAAGAGGACAGACTGCTGAGCTCTGTTCTGGAGGCCTGAAGCCATCAGCCATGTGGTCTGGCCCACTGGCTGCAGGGAGCCTGAGGTAATGAGACATCCTTAGAACATTTGATAATAAGCTTGAAATTTCCTACTTACTCTACTTCAGCATCTAACTAGAGTATGTTTTAGAACCAGGGACAGGGGATGCAAATATGACCAACTTTTATTTGCCTTTCTGGTTGCTGATCTGGCTCTGTGCTGAAAGTATGCTTGTAACCTTTTTCTCTTTTTAATAAATATTTTACTTTTTGAAGCTGGTAGTGATCTCTGGACCACATAGTTCCCCCAACCACCTTAGACCATGCTACTGTAAGAGGGGAGTCCCAGGCAGGGGGAAGGCAAGCAGACAAGGCATCAATATTTTGTCAAGGCACCTGTTGCCAATCCTTCAAGAATTTCGTCCCTCTGGTAAGCAGGAGCTGAGTAGCAGGAGACCAGAGGCAGGGCCTTAGATTGAGAAGGGTGTCAGGAGTCTGTCCCTCTTGGCAGGAAGACCCCAACAGGACAGTGGTGGCAGCCGTACCCTAGTGGAAGGAAGTGGAATAGCACCCTCCAAGAATTGGTGCAAGTCAAGGAGGGGGCTGGCAGAACAGGGTTTGTAAATCAGAGCAGGCCTGTTCCACCATACAGATTAAAGTCAAACACAGCAGATAAGGACAATTGCAAAAAATCCCAACTAAAGAGTGTGGCACTGAAAGAGTTAAGGGCATGATAGCTGGGGGGGGGAACTCTGTGGTGCCCCCCTTCCCTTGGTGTCCTAAGCACGTGCTTATTTTGTTTAATGGTTGATCTAGGGCTGAATGAATGCTATTACAACTAAGGACCATAAAGTGAAACTGGTTCAAGATATTTTCCCAGAACCTGGCCAAACTATAATTCCTAGGATTCTTAATCAGGTATAAGAAAATCACTTTAGATTCATAGTACACAAACATGATACCCAGGGAAAACAGCAAATTTAAACTTCTTAAAATAGAAGAATGTTATTTTCAGTCTCTCTCTCTCATGCCCACAATGATTTAATCCACAAATTCTAAAATTTTAGGCATTCTCTCTGATGCCGGAAGGATACGGCACATTAGTGTAATCCAGATGGGAATATATATATCTATTCTCTGGTGGTGCAGGAACCAAATCTGAAAGACATTTTGATAAAGTTAGACAATCTGGAAGATATTTACAAGAATCTTGCTAGAAGTCACCCAGACTGAGCAGCTTTTGCTTGACTGAGGTTTTATTATCACGAGAATGAAAAACATCTAAAATTATGGGTCTGTTATGGAGAAAATGACAGTGTCAGGAGGTGGACTCCATAGCATCACATCCCTACCGAGTTCCATCCCCTCCTCGAACTCCACTATCCCCAGGGTCTGCCCCTAAATCTCTAGGTTGTCAACCCCAGTTACTTCACAAACTGCCTTTGAAAGTCCCCTTTGGAAGCAATCCTAAGCAGTCATATACATGAGCAAGTCTCATTTTACTCAGTGGGATTTACTCCCAGGAAAGTGTTCTTGGATTACCATCTTGGTTTTCAAAGTGGTTTAGTGTGTGGCATGGCGGCAGAGACTTCTGTTAAAGAAATATCAGCCCCCAAACTTTTGAGCATGAGGAACAGATATGAATATCCCATGTAGGTCTCCCATATCCAAGCCAACATTGTTTCCAGTGGACTACATTGATTTTTAAAAAATCTTTATTCATTTAAAAAAGGTATCATCCAATAGATTTGTAAAAAACAAACATAGGATTTATTGAACACAGGGATATGAAATTTTCTGCGAGCGTACAACCAAATGTCTTGTTTTATTTGATATACTTTCTAGGGGGGGAATCTAAAAACAGTAAAACAGTAAAATCCCAAAATAAAATTATAAGACCCAGCAGCAGAACCAGAGGGCCAAATGCAGTAAGATAAAACCAAGAACAGTACATAAAATGAACCATACTGTGTTCTAGAAAATATTTAATTCCATGGAAGCTTCTTATGAGATTTTCATGAGAAGAACAGTAATCACAAACATATTTGAACCTGTCCATTGTCTACTGTACTTCCCCTGCAATATAAAGCCAAAGGAAAGTGCAGGGTATGGAGTCTACACAGTATATACTCTTAGTAAGACTCAGTATACCTAACTGGTGTTCTGCATGTGCTAACCTTGTGCAGCCTACAACATGCTTCAGAATCTGTGCTAATGTGCAAAGATTCTACCTCTGTTTATGTGTTACAGTGAACGCACATACATCCTGCTTTTACATGTTTGTAAGAAAGAACAATGGCCGAGTTCAGACTGGCAGTTTGGCCCGATATAGGCACGAGCCAGAAATGTTTCACAACCGGATTAAAGGGGCTGTTCACACAGGCACATCTGTCAGGCGTTCCCCACCCGTACTCAACCCGTCTTGTAACGGTTCGCTCCTGAGTTTAAAAGATACCTGGTGAAAGTGGTAGCAAACCCTGGACCAGAAGACGCACATGGGGTTTTGAGTTCACTCACTGTCTCAAGTGTGGCTGGGAGGTTGTGGCAGAGCGACAAGACTTTGTCTGCAAAGTAGCTCGCGAAAGCCTCACAGCCTATATCCAATTCTCTAGTATTTTGTCTGCCCTGTGACAGAGTTATTAAGGACTGAATCATTCCGAATCGTGTGTCTGAGGTAAAATGGGGGAGCTAGAATGCTTAGTGTCAGAAGAGAACATAGACATTGCAGGTATTTCAAAAACTTGGTGGGATGAGGATAATTAGTGAGATACAGTGAATTATTTTGGTCCACTCAGCCTTGAGGAAGTTGACAGACTGATACAGTGATTCCTGGATATAAATTATATTGGAAGGCTAGGGAGGGAAGGGTCGGAGATAGAGTAGTTCTGTATGTCAGAGAGGGTATATTGTTGTTGTTCAGTCGCACAGTCAAGTCCGACTCTTCCCAGCATCAGGGTCTTCTCCAGTTAGTACTCCCTTCTCAGAGGGTATACAGTCCAGTAAAATTGAGAATCTAAGATAAATAGATTAATTTACAGATATTTTATGATGGTTTTAAAATTGTAAGCCACCCTGAGCTTACAGATATGCTATGGTGGAAATAGTGTACCCAAAGGTTTAGCGGATTGGCGGCGACTAGGACCAGGGCGTTCTCCCTGGTGGCACCAACACTCTGGAATGAACTCCCAAGTGAGATCAGAGTACTGCGGGACCTCCAGCAATTCCGCAGGGCTGTGAAAACGGAGCTTTTTCGCCGGGCGTTCCAGTAAGAATGACTTTATCGGTTGTGTTGCACTTGCACTTTATAATATCATGCCGCCACATTTAATTGGTTTTAAATTGTATTTTTCTGTAATTTTATTGAGTGTATGTTGGTCTGGAGGCACGGCTGTAAGGCGCGGCTTTCTTTTTGGTAATCTAGAGATGTGCGCTTTTGCGCATGAACACATAAGTGCATAAAAACGTGGCTTTTGGCGTTCACGCTTTGTTGGTGTGGGATGAACGCTTCGGTGGGAAGGCGAGGTAGAAATCTAATAAAGAAATAAATTAAAAATTCTAGCATTTGCAAATAAACATCTATAATTCCCAAGACACATTAGGCCTACAACCTTTCTCCTGTGGCCTCTAGACCTTGTCAGTCAGTCAACATTGTTTGTCACCCTTCCAGTAGCCAGTCCTAATCGATTTCCCTCTAGAACAATAACAGCTACCTGTTCATCTCTTAGAGATGAGCCATCCTGAACCAGAGACATTTCATCTCCTGTTGGCTTTCCCCCAATATTCAGTTTAAAAACTGTTCTGCCACATTTTTTATTTTAAATGCCAGCAGCTACTTTCACACCAAGCAGGCAAGTCACTGTGCAGTCAGTATGCGGGTTCACATTCAGCTGTATGTCTGTTGAGTAAACATGAGAATTACTCAACGCATGTATTAAAAATAAGCAAGTGTACATTATATATGGATTATATGTACGTTCATTGTAACTTGTGAACAGGGCTCCTATGGCAGATTCTATGGGGCTGATTGGAAGCCAAACCAATGTCCAAAGAGTTCCTGGAACATCAAAACATTGAAAATTGCAAGACTGTAATGCCAGACTGGGGCTGCGGTGGCTCAAGTGGCTAAGACGCTGAACTGCAGGCTGTGGAAGGTCAGTAGTTCAGCAGTTCAAGACCCGGGTGCCGCATGATGGAGTGAGCTCCCATCTCTAGTTCCAGCTCCTGCCAACCTAGCAGTTCGAAAGCAAGAAATTGCAAGTAGATAAATAGGGACCACTTCGGTGGGAAGGTAACAGCGTTCCGTGCACCTTGGTGTTTAGTCATGCCGGCCACATGACCACGGAAACGTCTTCGGACAGCGCTGGCTCTTCGGCTTTGAAACAAAGATGAGCACTGCAACGCTAGAGTCGGATTCGACTGGCTTTCGAGCAAGGGAACCTTTACCTTTACCTTTAATGCCAGACTATTCACACAACAGCAACGCAAAGTGGACCCTTGGCTTTGTCCAGGAAATGCTCAGTATCACAGAGCATGCTGTGCCGATATTATTAAAAAGGAATTGCAAAGGGTGAGCTAACCTTTCCAAGAAAAAATAAACCTTGCTCCAAAGGTAAGAAGACAAACTGCAATGAATTGAACTAAGCTTCTCTTTCATTAGCTATCAATCCAGGAGATGCGAAATCGCCGTCAGGTTTTTGTATTCCTCTGCTTCACCTAGGCACAATTGAGTGAATTTCAGGTTGACGCTTTCCCTCCTGTAGATCAATGGAGAGTCAGACACATTAATCACTCCACCAATTACAACAGATTTAATGTGTTCTATTGGGCAGATCAAGCTAAGAGGGCAGAGAAAACTCATACATGCCAGTTGAAAACAAAGGCGGATTCTCCATGGAAAGGTAGCTTTTCTGCTTTAGTCCTGCATTAATAAGCCTTCATATTTCTTCAGCTAATTTACAGCTGGCCAGACTGCTGGGCTGGCAATTTACACCTTGCAGAATTCCTACTTAGGTGACAGCACAGATGCTTATTGGTGCTATGATGCCCAACTTGCCTCTTCCCCAAACAAAACTTTAATTCTTATAGCAAAGGACTACTTCAGAGCCTTTGTTGTCAGTATGTACAACATGACGACTTAAATAAGCCCTGACATGGATAACTGAGGATAGCCTGATCTCGTCGGATCTCAGAAGCTAAGCAGGATCAGACCTGGTTAGTATGTGGATGGGAGACCACCAGAGTCACTACGCAGAGGCAGGCAAAGGCAAACCACCCTATGAGGAAAGGTTAAGGCGCTTAGGGCTCTTTAGCTTGGAGAAACGACGACTGAGGGGTGACATGATTGAGGTTTATAAGATTATGCATGGGAAAGAGCAGGTAGAGAAAGAGGTACTTTTCTCCCTTTCTCACAATACAAGAACCCGTGGGCACTCCATGAAATTGCTGAGCGGTCGGGTTAGAACGGATAAAAGGAAGTACTTCTTCACCCAAAGAGTGATTAACACTTGGAATTCACTGCCACAGGAAGTGGTGGGTGCTACAAGCATGGACGGCTTCAAAAGGGAATTAGATAAGCATATGGAGCAGAGGTCCATCAGTGGCTATTAGCCACAAGGTATAGATAGGGGCTCTGGGGCAAGTGATGCTCTGTCTTCTTGGTGCTTGGGGGGGTCAACAGTGGGATGGCTTCTAATGTCCTGGCCCCACTGGTGGACCTCCTGATGGCACTGGTATTTCTGGCCACTGTGTGATACAGAGTGTTGGACTGGATGGGCCTTTGGCCTGGTCCAACATTGGCATCTCTTATGTTCTTATGTTCTTATGATTGTTTCTTGCCTTGGAAACCCTATGGGTTCACTGTTAAGTCAGCTGTGACCTGATAACAAAAGTTCATTTGTAACTCAGCAAAAGTATAATTGGAAATCAGTGTTGTAGGCTCCCTCCCCTCTGGCACAGAGGCACATTGGTGATGGAGGCAGATTATAAATACCAGTGTGGTCTAGTGGTTAAGTATCAGAGTGGGATCTGGGACACCTGGGTTCAAATCTCGACTCTGCCATGAAGCTTGATCAGTGGCCCTGAGCCAGTCACTCTCTCTCCGTCTGCCCTGCCTCACAGGGTTGTTGTGAGGCTAACATGGAAGAGGGGAGAATGATGTACCACCACTTCCTTGGAGGAAGGCTGACATAAAAATATACTAAATGAAATACATAAATAACCCCCAATATAATGTGTTAGTCTTGTAATTGCTGCAGTGTGGGGTTTCACTGTCCACATGACCAGTGCCAAAGTGATAGGCATCTAACCAGGGAGGGAATGATAATCCTATAATGCTTGTTTTATTGTGTACATACATGTGGAAATAAAATGTGTGCAGCTGTGGTCCTCTAACATTGTGGAGATTGTAATGTAAATAGTTCCACCCAGACCCCTGTATCCTGCAGCTGTTCCCAAGCCTTGGGCCCTCGACCCTCCTATCCTGACCCTTGGACTGAACCTTTGGATATTCGACTTCAGGCTGGTTTGTAGACCTTGTTCCTGTGTATTTCTGTACTTGTTGTCATTGTATTAGTGTATCCAAGAAACCCCGGGGAAAGCAACAGTGTGAGCGTTAGCCTTGAATGTGACACTGTCTCCCTGCTATTGCTGAGAGGTGGGGGCTTAGTTACTGGGTGCCTCGGATGAGGACCCACACTTTTGAACCTGCACCTGACATTTCCCCCACAAGTACTTTCCTGGAGGCACCTTCTTTGGGGGGGCATAACTCAGACCCCCATGGTTGATGAGTGTGCTCTGGACTTGTGTGTTTCAGCCCGGGGGGGGGGGCTGTGAGAATTGTGGGCACGCTTCCCTTGATCATGTGGTGTGGATAGGGTGCTTGCCAAGCTGTTGTTGAGGTAACTTTTGGGAGCCCCCATTAGAACTCTGGAGATTTCTGCCTTTCTGTCTTTCAGAACCTGCCTTTGGAAACTTGGGGGGGCTGTGAGAGTAGGGGGGGGTGCTTGCCTTGTTTTCAGCATCTGGGTGGGGGGAGGTCTGCCCAAATGAAGTTTCCCTATGAGTTTGATGTCACTGGCTTTTTCCTGAGCTGTTTCATAGACTCCCATAAACTACAGCTGTGGTTTCCAGAAAGAGCACTGGGGAGACCTTTTTTGGGGGTCCATAAATGAGACCCCAGAAATGTAATCCACCTCCAAGGGAGTGGGCAGCAGGGTTCAGTCCCCTGTGATTTTGCTGTGTGTTGCTTGCAGAGGGTCCGTTCCATACACTTTTGAACCTGTGCCTGACATTTTTCCTGAGGGCATCTTCTTTGGGGGGGGGGCCACAACTCAGAGTCAGCTGGAGATTCCCTGCAAGTTTTATCCCTCTAGCACAGGATCCATTCTATACACTCCTGAACCTTCTGAACCTGTGCCTGTCATTTCTGCCATTTCCCTAGAAAGCACTTTCCTAGGGGCAACTTCTTTGAGGGGGCATAACTCGGACTCCATAAATCCAATCCTCACCAAACTTGAAGAGGAGGGACAGGAAAGCCAGCCAGAGATCCCCTGTGAGTTTGGTACCTCTAGTATATCGGGGCTGTCTGTTCTACCATGTCACGAACCTCACAAATTGAACTGGTTGTTTAGCCTCTAAAATTCGTGATGGATTGTGGTTCACAAGCCACAAATTGAACTGCATGGTTTAAAACAAACCTGGTTTTCCAAAATCATAGGAGGCTATGTGAGTCCCCTCAACTGGCTGAAAAGGCCTCTTACAACACATACACAGTTAAAACACATATGCAGGAAGGAGGATGAGTGAGGGAATGCCAGATAAAACAGATAAGTCATCACTCAGTGGCAGAAGACAATGATAGTGGGAGAAAAGATAGCTCTCTGGGGAGGGAATTGCATGATTTATTATCACTCGGAGCTGCCCTTGAAGACTGCCTGGAAGTTGCAGTTGGTACGGAATGCTGCGGACAGAATGTTGATTGGGATGAATCACAGGGATCATACAACTCCAGTCTTTATATTTCTTTTGGGAAACAAAGCAAAGGTATAAAGGGGATACACAAAAGAAAAAGGGGTTTCATAGCACATTTATGTATATCAAAAATAACTATTTATCACATAGTGGGTGCGTTCAGACGGGGCGTTTCTGCTGGCATAAACGCGATCACACTTACCTCCATCTTCCGGATCCCTCCGTTGGACACCCGCTCACATGCTGCGGGCGTCGGCGTTTGTTTTTTTTTTATCCCCTGAAGGCAGGGTAGCTTTATTAATTTTTGTTACACCTACATAACTACAAAGAGGGGAAAAAAAGAAAAAAAGCGGAAAAAAGAAAAAAGTGGTAGGGGGGGAAGGAAAAAAAATAACAAACTAAAATAACAAACCCCAGGATACAGACAGTATAAAAGAAAAAGACCCCACACTATAACTAAAAACCCAAGAAAGGAAGGTCCTTAACAGTTAGCACATAGTTAGTTATAAAAAAATTAAAGCTTGTGTTTAAGTCAATGAGTTAAGGAGATTAGTGAGTCCATTTTAGTAAATGTCTATTTTCTTCTCAGTGTGCATAAAGACTTCATCCAGTTCGTCTATAGTCTTTTAAGTCATAAGTGTTACTTGGCAACTCTCAGGCGCAGATCATATGCTTCTCTGTCCGTGCCTCCTTCTGCTCCCTCTGGAAAAAGCCAGGCATATTGAATCTGGTTGATTTGAAGCGTTGAAATAAGCTCTTTATATGCTTTCCTTTTCTGTCTGACCTCAAATGGAACGTCCTTTAGGACCCTGATGGTTGCTGATCCCAATTGTAGGGGTTTGCTTGCTGTCGCTCTGAGAATATCATCTCTTGTCTGTCGTCGGAGAAATTTGATCACAATCTCACCCGGCAAGTTGTTTTGCTTGATATACTTAGAGTACGACCGATATGTCACTTCGATCTCTGCATTCGCTTCTGCCGGTGAACTGCCGAGCGATAAGGCGATTAGCTCAGCTGCCACATCCTTCAAAATTTCTCCTGGCGTTTCATTCACCCCTTTGAATCTAAGAGTTTTGTTCGATTTTTCCATTTGTAGGTTCAATAGCTTCCTTTCGTGCAGATCCTGCTTTTGTTCCATCAAACCAACTTTTTTCTTCAACTTTTTAGTGTCGTGGGCTGTTTCTTTGAGCTTTTCATCCGTTTGGATCGATTTCTTCAAAAGCTCGGTGATCTGTTGCTGCTGTTTTGCCATGCTTTGATTCAATGCAGCCATTAACTGGTTAAGACCATCGAGCCTTTCATTTAGGGGCCGGAGTAGCTCTGATAGTGTGGAGAAAACATCTCCTTCGTCTACCCTCGGACTCTGAGAACCACGCCCCGTTTTCGTTCCTCTCCCTCGGACGCCGGCCATTTTCCGCTTTGTTTACACTAAAGAATGCTTTTTTCACACTTCTTCAGCAAGTGTAAAACTTATCCGTAAATGCAGTTAAATCTCTAGCACACTTGAGTGCTTTCTGTTCTCGTCCCCCCCGTCTCTTTTAGAACGCAGTTCCGTTTGTTTGTGTCTGGGATTTCTCCCGATGCCGTTGAAGGGGGGGAATCAGAACTCACTTTTAAAAGTTTCTCGCTCGTCTCGCTCTCCGACTCATTGACGGTCTGATCACAAACAGCTACGCTCCCCCCCCCCCGCATTTTCCTGGCTGTGTGACCGCAGCCTATGTATCTCATAATAAGAAAGTTGAAGATATTTCTGCTCAGGGTCCACTTCTTTATACATTTATATTCAAGATGTTACATTTAAAACTTATTGTTCTTCTGCTTCTGCATTTCAATACATTTATATATAATTTTTAGCTGTTTTGCATCTAAATTTGTCTCCTGCTTGCATAATACACATTCCCTCTTGCCTCAAATTTCGTGATAAATCTATCTCTCACATAAGTTGTTAATTTCGCCATTACTGCATATTTGCCAAGTTTATTTTTTCCATTCTTCTCGACAAGGGCAGACATCTAGTTCCCATTTTGGTGCAAAGATAATTCTAGCCACTGTCACCATGTACTTCAATATCTCTTCCAGAATTTTTGGTAATTTATTAGGTAGTATACCTAATAGCATATTCTTAGCTTCCATAGGGAATTTAATTTTTAATATGTTCTGCATTTTCCCATGTATTTCCTTCTTTCCTTCCTCTTTTTTTTGTTTTGTTGCTTTTTTACAAGTTCACCACATATGAAAAAGTTCCATCTATGTCTTGACATTTCCAGCATTTTCCTTTGTAGTTTTTAATCTGCTTTCCCAATGTCCTTTGGGGTTATATACCATCTAAAAAACATGTGTACCAATTTTCTCTTAATGCATGGCTGGCTGTAAACTTGATTTCTTTTTCCCATAAGCATTCCCATTGATCCATAAATATCTGCTGTCTAAAATTCTGCATCCATTTTTTCACTTGTTCTTCATCTGTTTCTCGCTGGAGTAGTAACTTGTATATTCATCATAATAAATAATAGGTTTTTTTGTAATCATCTGTAAACTGTAAACAAAATGTGAGCCAGTGTAGATGGAGTCTTGTTCCATCTACACTGGCTCACAGTTTGTTTCTGGGCCCCATTCAAGGTGCTGGTATTGACCTTTAAAGCCCTGTACAGCTAGGGGACAGCAGTCATTAAGGACATTCTTCTCCTGAATGAACCTGCCTGTCTACTCAGATCATCTTTGGAGCCCTTGCTTTGGGTGCTCCTGCCATCTGAAACTAGACAGGTGCCACCCCAACAAAGGTCCTTCTTAGTAGTGGCATCAGAACTTTGAAACTCCCTCCCAGGAGAATTCAATTTTCTCCCTCTGTCATTGTCTTCTGCCAGCATGTGAAGACTTTTTTGATTCTGTGGCAGAACAGTCCTGCTGTGGCCTGCAAGCCCCATTCCACCCTGCCCTCCAAGGTTTTTCCAACACCTGAAGAGGCCTCTCTCTCTCTCTCTCTCTCTCTCTCTCTCTCTCTCTCTCTCTCTCTCTCTCTCTCTGGTAACCTGCCACCACTGCCTGACCTTTGTAGGAATTGTCTGCTGGGAGGGTCAGGTCTCCCAGCTTCCCATCCAGGTTCTGAGCCCTTGCATCTGTGTCTCCCGCTGCCCAGCACCTAGTCACCATAGGGGCAGTTTACTGCCTTGTGCACCCCTGGAGGAATAGCCACTTGCCAACTGACTGCCTTCCTCCTGGTGCTTTTTTTTAAATAATGTGTCCAGGACACTGGAGTTCTATGTGGTACAGAGAACCACTACCAGTATCCAAAGTTATAAAGTATTTATTTACAAGCATTCTCTTAGCACAGCACCAGATTAAGCAAGGGATTCAAAAGAAAAGGATAAAACACAATTCCTATATCTCTCCTTCTATACATGCCCTATCTGTTGTTAAATATAGGACAGACTCTTTAGCTTAGAATGTTATAGATCTCTATAGAGTTACCATTACCTTGCAGCTTCAGCTGTCCAGGCCAGCATATGGCAAGGGCCACCTCCTCCAGAAATCAGTTAAGAGTTCTATCTGCTCTGATGGACTCAGCAAAAATGAGACCTTCTCCTTGCTGCAACGTATCTGTTTCTCAGCTCAGGCTGGATCAAAGAAGCTTTTCCTGAAGTCTCCAGAAGTTCCTTCCTGAAGTCCTTCTAGTGTTTAATATCTCCAAATCTCCATTCCCTGCTTGGTGGAGGGGACTGGTTCATCCTCTATTGTCTCTTGCTGGACCTATTAGCATTTCTTAAGAGGTAGCTGAGGTGACGCTGGAAAACCAATGAACTAACTTCCTCCTCCCCTGCCTGTTCTTTGCCCAGAAAGAAAAACTTTTAAAACCTCCTGGTTTTATTCAGGTCAGACCTCTACCTCTGTACACAAAATGCATTTCTTCACTGATTCATTTGGGATATCCTCTGTAAACTCTTACTGGCCCTCCTCCCTGGTTGGGTTTGTCTGATGTTTGTATGTCTACATATTGTTATTGTATTGTATAATATTTCTGAAATGCCACAAAATATATTTTAGCAACAATGACTAAAACCCCCTAACCATCCAGTAGTGCCATCCTAAGCAAAACTTCTAAGTCCATTCAAGAAAGTCACTCTGCTTAGGATGGCACTGCAGATAAACTTGTGATCAGAAATATACAGCAAGAACACCCATCTCCTATCAGCAGCCATTTGTTTATTTAAATGATTTCTACCCTGCTCTGTGTAACAACTAAAATGAATTTAAACTCAATAAACTAACACAACAGCAGTCATCAGCAGTATTTTAAAACCGCAGCCCTCTAAAATCAGCAGAAAACCAGATATAAAAGCAGCAGCATTAAAGCTGAGAGAGAACAAGGGGATAAATTTTAGTTAGAAGCCTGGGTGAATTAAAAAAAAAAGTTTTGGCCTGGAATCTAAGTCAGTAATGTCAGTAAGTACAGGGAGGAAGGTACTGGACAGAATGTCTATGTTGGGAAAAGGAGAACAGGAAGCCTCGATTTGGTCAAGAGGGAGAAACGGAAATATAAGACAGAGAAGCAGGAAGGGGGAGGGAAGCAAGGAAACAACAATGCAGACTCTGAAGCAGAAGGTAAGGGATCTAAATAACTTGCTCATTTCTGTAGCCGACACATACAAGCGCTGGCTACGTGTGGTGGTGGAAAGTGCCAGCAAGTCACAGCTGACTTATGCCAGCCCTGTCGGCAAGAGACAAATAGAGGTGATTTGCTTTTGCCTGTCTGGACGTAGCAGCACCGGGCTTACTTGGCACCCCCCCTCCCAATTTGCTACTAAGCAGGGCCAAAGTTTCCACTATCTTATGGGATTAGGGTGTCTGCGTTTTGTCCTTCATTACCTGCCTTTGGAGACTGGAGGGGGGCTGCAAGCATAGGGGGCATGCTTGCTTTGCTTCCAGTTTCTGGCCAGGGGTGGTCTGTCCAGGTGAAGTTTCCCTGTGAGTTTGGTGTCACTAGCTTGTTCCTGAGCCGTTCCAAAGACTTCTGTAACTGCAGAAAGAGAATTGGGGAGACCCTTTTGGGGGGTCTGTAACACCAGAAATGTAATCCATGCCCAACTTGGAGAGGAGTGGATGGCAGGGTGAGGTTCCCTGTGTGTTTGGTGTGTGTACCTTGCAGGGGGTCCATTCTATATACTTTTGAACCTGTGCCTGACATTTCCCCCAAAAGCACTTTCCTGTCTTGACCTTAGTCTTGTTGGGTTTGCAATTGCACAGTGACATTGGTTCTCCTGGGCACATTAGACTGGTTCCACTGGGCTTGCAATAATGCCCCCCCTTTCAGTTTCTACTGAGAAATTTTCTGGTTTGACCTTACTCCTCCTTGAACAGATAAAAGGAAGTACTTCTTCACCCAAAGAGTGATTAACACATGGAATTCACTGCCACAGGAGGTGGCGGTGGCTACAAGCATGGACAGCTTCAAGAGGGAACTGCATAAACATATGGAGCAGAGGTCCATCAGTGGCTATTAGCCACAAGGTATAGATAGGAATTTATACCCTGTGTTTCCCTTCTGACTCAAATTCTCTTATAATTCTGTTGAAACCATATTGATTTGACCCATATGTGCACCTCACAAGAGTAGTTAATGTGATGTCACTAGCTCTCCAACTCATTAAAATACAAGTTTGCTTCAGACTATAAAAATCTTATCAAACTAACCTAACAAACACATTAATTTTTTTTTAAAAAAATGAAATATTTATACCCCGTCTTTCCTCTTGGCTCAAGAAAAAATAGAATACTGGGTATTTATGCTATCGCCATAACTTGGACCCCGTAAATCTAATCCACACCAAACTTGAAAGGCAAGTATAGGAGAATCAGTCAGATATCTTCTGTGAGTGTGGTGCCTCTAGCAGGTGGGGGACATTCTATTACATCATGAACTTCACAAACCAAATCAAAAGTTTATGAAAGCCCATGATTTGCAAACTATACACGCCACGAAACACGAACCGAGCCACATTTTCCTGGGTCATGCTCATCCCTAATTAACAGCCTTGCTCAGATTCTTGCAACCTGAAGGCCATGGCTTCCTTTATTGACTCAATCCATTTCATGTTTGATCTTCCACTTTTTCTACTGCCTTCAGCTTTCCCTACTTTTCATGAATATGACCAAAGTACTTATTTGTCTTTTTGGTGGTCCATGGTATCCACAAAACTTTCCTCCAATGCCACATTTCAAATGAATCAATTTTCCTCCTGTCAGTTTTCTTCACTGTCCAAATTTTGCACTCATACGTAGTAATTGTGAATATAATTGGTCTCTAAGCACATCTAAGCACATCCTTAAGGATCTTTTCTACTTCCTTCATGGCTGCCCTTCCCAGTCTCCATCGCCTTCTGAATTCTTGGCTGCAGCCCCCCTCTCCTATTTCAATGTCTTCATTATCAACCTTAAAACAGTGTAATTCCTCAGCAGTCATTACTTTGGTCTTCTTGATGTTCAGCTGTAATCTTGTTTTGGCAGTTTCTCCTAGCTAAAGTTAGATCAGCTTGAAATCCTGTTATAAACACTGACAGCCCTATCTTCAATAATGATTATATTTATTGGGCATATTGACTAATTTTTGACACTTGTGGTCCTGACCTGATTATTGATATGATCCAAATTGAGAAACAGTTATATGTTCCCTAGAGATGATCAAATCAGAAGCTGTTTAATGAAACCAGAGGGTGCATATTTGGTAGACCTGTCATTCAGTTAAAGAACCAATAATTTTCATGGATTGATTGAATTTGCATGTAAGTCAATTGCTCTGAAGAAAAAGACATGCTTTGTTTTTACAAGATGAGACTCAGCAGACATTAGAAGAGGCATTACTTTCTATGTAAGCAAGAGAGAATACGGTACCTCTTCTAAGGTGTTGCCAGATATCTGTAGGGGAGGAGGAGGAAGAGGAGGAGGAGGAGAAGAAGAAGAAGAAGAGAGTTGGATTTATACCCTGCCCTTCACTCTGAGTCTCAGAGAGGCTTAAGATCTCCTTCCCTTCCTCTCCTCACAACACACCCTGTGAGGTAGGTGGGGCTGAGACAGCTCTGAGAGAACTGCTCTTAAGCAAATAGCTCTGAGAGAACTGTGATTGACCAAAGGTCACCCAGCTGGTTTCATGTGGAGAAGTGGGGAATCAAACCCAGTTCTCCAGATTAGAGTTCGCCGCTCTTAAACACTACAACAAACTTGCTTAAAATGTATTCCCCAGATGATCAGAAACATCCTTTAGTCAATCAAAAAAGTTTATAATCAGTGAAAAATGATAGCCTTATTGTCCCATGATGAGCAATTATATCTAGCTAGGAACATGAATGGCACACCTATTCTGTAGTCACTCCATTGGTTACCAATCAGTTCCTGAGCTAAATTCACCCTTCTGGGTACTATCAACAAAGCCCTTAATATCTTTGGACCCATGTACCTGCAGCACCAGCTCTCCTGCTGTGCTATGCCACAAGAGTCTTAGTAATTTGAGCAAAGCCTTCTGAAAGTGCCACTCTGGAAAGGCACTAAGAGCAGAAACTGCCCATTCAAATGAATTACCCGTGGTGTCCCCAACCTTGAGGAACAGCTTGCCTGAGAAGGTCAGGAAGGCTTCGACAATTCTATCATTTTGCCGAACGTACAAAACAGAAACATTTAGGAAGGCATTTTGACAAAGTGATTAGAAATGTTATATAACAGAACAACTCAGGAGGTTGCTTTTATAAGGGAATAGGGTGGTATTTCATTACAATCTTTGTTGTGTGTATTACCTTGTTTTTACTGCATTTGTTCTACCATTGTAATCTGCTTTCTGCATTATGGTATGTCATGCCTTAGGCAGTTTTTGTTTGTAATTTTTCTTTTTCTGCAGTCCTCATCATATTGTGTTGCTCACTGGGTATCTTATGCTGTTATAATTGTTTTCTGTATTTTGTAATCTGCCTTGAGTCTCAGCAAGAAAGTTGAGCTATAAGTGAATTAAAATTAATAAATAAATGATGGATGGAGTTTAGTGATTAGACATCATAAGATTTCAGAAACTCTGTCCAAACCAACCTTGTAAATAGGGTTGCCAAATCTTTTGCTATATCAGGAGACCTCCTGGTGGTAGCCCCCAACCTCCGCCACTACTTGGAATACAAATGCAGTAGCGAGGAGACCAATGCTCCCTCTAAGCTGTGGAGTCCTGTGAGCAAAAATTCCACTTTGTGAGCTACTGGCATTAAAGTTGTGACTGAGCAATTTGGCTACAGCATAACTTAGTTTGCTCTGGAGCCATCCTTCCTGAGCTAAGATAAAAACGTGTGAGCCAGAGGCTAAAAAACTGTCAGCTAGCTCACATTAACTCATCTTAGAGGGAACACTGGAGGAGACCCGTTTGTGCGGAAAACGTCTGAATTACACATGACCTCAAGCAGGTTCTTGGATAGGTGGCATATATATTGTCTAAATAAATATGGTGAGTGTACACGAATCTCCCACTTTATGTGCAAATTAATATGTAATGCAGACACCCTAAGCTTATATCCAGATGAAATTTTCTGCGAATGGAAAGTGAGGGGTAATTTCTGCTGACTGTCACTTCCTACTGTAACCCCCTCCCAAGTTGTTCCTTGGGGTCCTCTCTCCTCCAGGAACATAGTTTTGTGGAGATTGGTGGGTGGCAGTGGGAAAGGAAAAGCAGGAAATTTTCATTCCAATGATGGAAAATTTAGTCTGGATCCAACCCTGAGGTTGGATTTGGGTGTAACTTCCCTTCAAAAAAGGAAATATGGGTGGTGTGAATTTAGCCTATGCATATATATTTAGCCTATGCACACACACACAGAGTACCCACATCACATTATTATGTAGGCACAGCATGTGGTGCTTACATGCATCACACATGAGATATTCTCACTTAGATAAATGTGGCTACAGTCCTAGCCACACTTTCCTAGCAGTAAATGGGACTTACTTCTGTGGAGACCTGCTTAGGATTGACATTCAACAGAACTGAAAGGGATATGAGAGTTCATTGATTCCCAAGTGCTCTTCATCTTCCAGACAGTGGATTGCTGCAATCAAAAGTTGTTTTTGGCTTTGCTCCAGGGAGAGCTCTTAAAAATTAATGCTGCCTCAAAACAGCTGCATGATTGACAAAACCAATTGTTTCAGGCCTCTGAAACCCACAACACTGTTTATTCCTCATTCAGTTTTTATTCATTTTACATATGCTAGTCTTTTCTCCAATAAGCTGAAAAATCAGTTCTTCCCTTCTCATCAGTGAAGATTCTCAGTGCCTTGCAGATTGGGGCTTTCTCCAGCAGCCCTTCTCTTCATCAATCACGTCTTTCTCATCCGCGCTGTCCAATCACTATTCTGTAATGCTGTTTACAAAAAAATGAATAACAGGGGGAAAATAAGTAAAATGTGCTGAGGTCAACACCCCAGTAATAACAAGAACTAGAAACCATGAAAGCAAACACATACCTCAGCACAAACCATCCTATTATTCTGTGATAAACTCAAAAGGGGAACGAAAAAAAAAACCTGGAAAAAATGGAGAGAGTGAACCTAAAAACTCTGCATTGTTTTTAACCTTTTTATGTATCCTTTGTAAAATGTTAATGGGACTGTTATATAGATAGACTTTGTATGGGACAGTAAATCAATTTGAAAGAGACTAGAAAGGGAAACATGTTTGTTCAATTTATGGAACCTGTATTTCTTTTTCTTTTTAATGTGCCAGTTCATATTTGGGAGAAAATGCAGTTTGGGCAGGTGTATAAAATCAAAAATAGAGCATCTTAATTTAAAGACAAGTCAGACGCTATTTGGTGAGACATTTACAGGTAAATGTGTATAGGATGGTAGTGGAGCAGAATGACAGCAGGATCCTATGCATGGGTACTCAAAAGCAAGTTCCACTGTTAAATGCAACCTAACTCCCAGGTGAGTGTACCCAGGAATGAAAAAACAGGGTTGTGTTTAGCTGTAACTGTTGTTCGTCAAGTTGTCTTGTTACCCAAATAGGTGGCCTCCTAATTAGTTGGGGGAATTAGTCTTAAGGAGACAGAGTGAGAGGGGGTAACTGAAATTATCCATCTAGGTATACAGGGATTTTTCCCTTAAGAGAACTCTCAAATAAAACAGGCAGAAGTTCAACCGGAAAGGTTTTTATTAAAAAAATAGAAATGGACAGAAATGCATACATACACACACACACACACACACACACACACACTAAAACACATACAAGAGCTAACTAAGAGAAAATAATGGAGGAAAGAGGGAAAGCTTTTGGGGGGAAGGGCAATAGGTACCAATCTTGAAGATGTCCATGGAAGCAGCAAGTTGAAGAGCAAAATGGCCAGCATTTTGTTCTGTGCAGGAGAGAAAAAGAAATCCACATAGTAGGGGATGCATGTGGTCACTCAACACACATATACTGCTGGGGCATGATGCCATAACTTATAGGGCAAAACATACCCTGAGGCAGGTTATTTGCCAGAAAACAAATGCAATAATCTTGCTTTACCTTGTACATCTTCTCAATTTTATGTGAGGTGGAAGGAATGGAGGCTGTTTTCTCCCAGATGGCACTGGCAATGTCAATGAAATCTTCAAGCATCAGGAAAGCTACTGTGAATGGGGCATCCACAAAAAGAGCAGAGAGAATTATATTCTTGGGCTTCAGATGTGAAGAGAAGACATCTGTGGAAAAAATGCCTTTTTTCCTTGTAGGCTGAAATGAGCAAAAGCTTCACTTTGTGTTTATATAAAAAAAATTCTTTCTGGGCAGAGAGCAGGCAGAAAGGGGGGTAGTCAGTTCAATTGCTTTCCATACATACCTCAAGCCACCTTCATACCTTCATGCTAATAGATCTAGCATGAGACATAACGGGTGGGTCAAGCCCTACCCTTTCCCCAAGCAGGGAACAGAGATTTGGAGGAATTAAATAGTACAAAGGCTTCAGGAAGGAAAATTCTAGGGACTCAGTAAAAGCTTCTTTGACCTGGCCTGACCTGGTCAGTGGATGAGGAAAGGAGAGGTGATAAAACTCAGGGGAGCGAGGAAGAAGCTCTTTTTGTGCTGGGTCCATCAGAGCAGACATAACTCTTAGCTGAGGTCTGGAGAAGCCAGCCATTGACCATGTGCTGGCCCAGAGAACTATAGAAAGCTTCAAGGTAGTGGGAACTCCACAGAGGTCTGTAACTTACTAAGCTTTAGGAACCTGTCCTATGTTTTAATATCCAACAGGGCATGTACAGAGAGAGGGACAGAGGATTTGCATTTTATCCATTTCTTTTGAATCCCTCGCTCAATTGGGTGCTGTGCTAAAAGTTTGCTTGTGAACATTTTCTTTTTAATAAGTACTTTATAACTTTTGATGCTGGTAGTGGTTCTCTGTACCACAAAGACATCCACCGTCTTTGACACTTTATTTTAAATGGAATGCAGGGAGAAAGCAGGCAGTTGGCAAGTGGCTATTCCTCCAAGGGTGCACAAGACCATAAATTGTCCCCATGGTGACAAGGCGCTGGGCAGCAGGAGACACAGAGGCAAGGCCTCAGATCTTGGAAGGGAAGCTGGGAATCCTGGCCCTCCCAGCAGGCAATTCCTTACAAAGGTCAGGTAGTGGCAGCAGGGTACCCAAGAGAGAAAGAAGAGCATCTCCAGGTGTTGGGAAAAATCTTGAAGGGTGGGGTGGAATAGGGCCTGCAGGTGGGAGGAGGTCTGTTCTGCTACAACATCAATCTCAAGGGATTTTGTCATCCTTAACATCTTCTCTGAGCACAAGTGAAGATATTAGTTTGGTGAGATTGGAGACTGATCAGGAGAGAGATCTTGGAGTTGTAGTAGATAACTCACTGAAAATGTCGAGACAGTGTGTGACTGCAATAAAAAAGGCCAATGCTATGCTGGGGATTATTAGGAAGGGTATTTAAAACAGATCAGCCAGTATCATAATGCCCCTATATAAATCAATGGTGCGACCTCATTTGGAATACTGTGTGCAGTTCTGGTCACCACACCTTAAAAAGGACATTATAGCTTTGGAAAAAGTGCAGAAAAGGGCAACTCAAATGATAAAAGAGTTGGAACACTTTCCCTATGAGGAAAGGTTAAAACACTTAGGGCTCTTTAGCTTGGAGAAACGACGACTGAGGGGAGATATGATGAGGTTTATAAGATTATGCATGGGATAGAGCAGGTAGAGAAAGAGGTACTTTTCTCCCTTTCTCACAATACAAGAACTCGTGGGCACTCAATGAAATTGCTGAGCGGTCGGGTTAGAACAGATAAAAGGAAGTATTTCTTCACCCAAAGAGTGATTGACACATGGAATTCACTGCCACAGGAGGTGGTGGCAGCTACAAGCATGGACGGCTTCAAAAGGGAATTAAATAAGCATATGGAGCAGAGGTCCATCAGTGGCTATTAGCCACAAGGTATAGATGGGGGCTCTGGGGCAAGTGATGCTCTGTCATCTTGGTGCTTGGGGGGGGTCAACAGTGGGAGGGCTTCTAATGTCCTGGCCCCACTGGTGGACCTCCTGATGGCACTGGTATTTCTGGCCACTGTGTGACACAGAGTGTTGGACTGGATGGGCCTTTGGCCTGATCCAACATTGGCGTCTCTTATGTTCTTATGTTCTTATGTGTCACCTACTGCTTCATCAAGCAGTGGATCTGAGGGGAATTCAGACCTGATGTCTGCATGCAGGCCTCTTCCTCCCAACTGGAATCAGACAACTGGTGTTCCTAGAAACTAACAGATGGAATTGATGGATGAGAGGGGGGGCCAATAGGGAACTGAAGTCAGGGGTTGAGGATGCAAAAGTGGAGTGGTGAATAGATTTCCCCAAAACTGGCCATAACGTGGGTATGGATAGGCTGACCACAGAACTAACTGAAGAGGCATGGACCAAAGAAAGGAGGCTGTGTCAGAACCAACTGTGAAGCACCTGGTTGGGATAGAATGGGCCTTCTCCCTCACTGGTAAGGAACAGGAGGGAAGATCACTTTCTAAAAGAGAGTCTCTTCGCTACTGGAAGTGAGAAGATGGGGCTCATGGGATTGGCAGCAGGTCTTCCTCTATCACTATCAGTTCTGACCTCAGGCTGAGGAACTGTAAGAGGTCATTCAGGTTGCTTGGAATGAGCCAGAACTGAGCCCTTGTCGAGATGTTTTGATTTTGACATGGCCTTCTTAGGAAGTGGTTCCAAAATGGTCCTGTCTGGAAAGGACAGATTTGGTGTCCTGGAATGGTGCCTATGCGGATCCAGGGCTGGAAATGAATGGGCTGAAGCTACAGATTCGAACTGCAAGGAATGCTCTCATGAAGAAGAGTTCCCTCCTTGACCATGCCGACCTGGCTACAGTGATCCATGTGATGGTTACCTCAAGACTAGACTACTGTAACGCTCTCTACATGGGGCTGCCTTTGTTGTGGATCCGGAAGCTGCAGCTAGTGCAGAATGCCGCGGCCAGGCTGTTGATGGGTCTCCCTAGATGGGAGCACATCCAGCCTGTGCTGAGGACACTGAACTGACTGCCAATAGTATACCGAATCCGCTTCAAAGTGCTGGTTCTTACCTTTAAAGCCCTATATGGCCGGGGTCCAATATACCTACGGAACCGCCTTTCCCCTTATATACCCCAGAGAGCACTACTGTCACGACAGGGCCAGGGAGGCAAGGCAGAGAGGGGGAGTTCACAGTCCAGTCCGAGATCATGAGTCAAGCAAGAGAGAGAGCAAAACAACCAGAGCAAAAGTCCCAATACATAAAGCCAGGCTGTAGTCAGAGCGTTACCGAGAGTCAGAGTCCAGATAGGCAATCGTCGAAGTCAAGGTGCAGAGCCGAGGATTAAGAGCCAGGGGGTCATCAAAACGTGGACTGGAGTCAGGAGCCAGGAAGTCAGTCATTAGCCAGATACCAGGAACAGAGTCAGAGGTGCAGAGCTTCTGGTCCAAAGGACGGGTTTGCCAGCACGATTAGCCAGCAGTCAGCGACCTATTCAAATAGCTCGCTGGGTTGTTAACTCATTAGTGCCTCATTAGCACTGCCTCGCGAAGTCCTTGATCCCACTAGAACTCCTGGCTTATTGATCTCCAACTGCGCAAGCGTGCCTCTTTGCCTCCGATCCCTCAGCTGGTCAACAGGTGGCGGAGAATCGGGTGGGGCCAGGCACTGCCTGATCGGTTTCAAGTGCAGGCTGTTCTGGAGGCTGGTGTTCATCCTTTCCAGTACTTAGGTTTGACAAAGACTCCCGTGCCTCCAGTGGTGTTAAAGGCACGGAATCCTCAGTTTCAGAGCTCCCAGGCGCCGGGTCAAGGGCAGGCATGACAACTACGGTCTGGGTCTCAAAATCGGTTTACCCTCCCTGGATCGAGGGAGGCCAGGCTAGCTCCTACCTGGTGGAACGAGCTCCCAGAGGAGATCAGGGCCCTGCGGGACCTTTCACAGTTCCGCAGGGCCTGCAAGATGGAGCTCTTCTGCCAGGCATATAACTAGGGGCCACCGCCATCTTAGTGCACGGCCCATAATGTTGACATCAGCAGCTGCCTTAAGAATGAGCAACATAACATTCAAACACTTATGTGGAATAACATCGAAGCACTTTATTTGAAAACATCTCATTTGTTTATTTTATCTGCCGCCAGTACTTTGTAACATTTGTAATGCATTATTTTAATTGTTGTGTTTTAATTCTGTACTATTTATGCTTTTATTTTGTACAAGAGGGGGACCCGCGATACTCGCGGGAGGGAGAAGAGCTCCGTCTCCTCCATCTCCCCCGCTCAATCTCCCCGAGGCGGCGGCGGCGAGGCCGGTCCTCCCCCCCGCCCGGCTCCGAGGCCGGTCCTTTTCCCCCCTTTG
>NW_015165853.1:0-9094 GCF_001447785.1 Gekko japonicus | reverse complement strand
GAGACGCCGGTCCTTCCCCCCCCTTTGCCAGGCTCGGCGGCGGCGGCGAGGCCGGTCCTCCTCCCCGCCCGGCCTCCCGGCCGCCCGGCTCCGAGGAGGAGGAGGCGCGGCGGCGCATGCACAGGGGACACTCTGTCACTTTCGGGGGACACTCTGTCACATGTGCACAAACCTCCCCCTCCCCCCCCAAGTGCCCCCGGAGTGCGGATTTAGCTATCTGCACTCACGGGGGCAACTTGGCTATTAGTATATAGATTGTTGTATTGTTGTTGGAAGCTGCCCTGAGCCTGTTTTGTGGGGAGGGCGGGGTATAAATTTGATTGTAAATAAGTAAATAAGAGAAAAGATTGGATTTATACCCCGCCCTTCACTACCCAAAGGAATCTCAGGCTCCGGTCACACGGGCAGGAAACTGCGGAGGGGAAGCGTGGCTGTTTGCCCTGGGGCAAACTAACGCGCAGTTAAGCGATCAGACCTCCTGTGGAGGTTCTGTGGAGGTACCGTGGAGGTTCTGTGGGAAGGGAGAGGTGCTGATCACAGGACACGCCTGCGCGCAATGAAGAAGTGCGCGGTGCGGCAAAGTGGTTTTCTTTTTTTCTGTACACGACGAATGCACATGCTCCGTTGGGTGCGTGTGCGCATCCACGGAGACTTGGGAAAAAAACAACACCTTTTTTCGCAAGGGGACATGGGCGGGCGCCGGATGCCACCGGAAACGCGATCAGACGCCCGCCCTTGCCCCGCAGTTTCTGGAAACTAGTACCTCCGAGGTACTAGTTTTTTGCTGCGTGTTTTCGGCAGGAAGCCTCAGTTGTGCCACGGAAGCGCTACGCTTCCCAGATGTGCCGGTGAGATCACGCCCGGAAACTCCGCCTGTCTTCCGTCTCTCTTGCATGGCTAATGTTCCGTGTGACCGCAGCCAAAGAGTGGCTTACAAACTCCTTTCTCTTCCCCTCCCCACAACAGACACCCTTTGAGGTAGGTGGGGCTGAGAGAA
The DNA here is from genome assembly GCF_001447785.1 of Gekko japonicus. Lineage (NCBI taxonomy): Eukaryota > Metazoa > Chordata > Lepidosauria > Squamata > Gekkonidae > Gekko > Gekko japonicus. The sequence continues at coordinate 8,097 of NW_015165853.1, read as the reverse complement.
CTCTGACAGAAACTGCTCTTTTTCAAGAATTATGCCAGAATTATGGCTTGCCCAAGGTCATCCAGCCAGGTGCCAGTGGAGGAGTGGGGAATCAAACCCGGTTCTCCCATATTAGAGTCTGCACACTTAACCACTACACCAAACTTTATGTCGGCTTGTTTGAGCCCAATAACACCCTCTCCCAAAAAAGTAGCTTTGAGGTGTGAGGTCGTATCATTCCTTGACTTGGAGGTAAACTGCTGGCAATGGCAGCAGGCCTTCTAATTGTGCAACTCACCCAAACAAATTAAACAGCTTATGCTATCGGTTTTGGTAATTTTTGCCCCACATGGGGCACATTTTTTGAAAAGCCAATTTTGAGCCAACATGGAGGAGAAAAAGAAGGATGAGGAACATGAAGAAGAAAACAAAGAGCAAAGCTAGTCCTCTCAGCTCAGTGGTGAAAAGAAAAGTAAGGGGAAATGGTGCTCCTGCCCCATGAGGTGTACAATGATTTTGGCAGGAAAACACCACACACATGCTTAGAGGAATGAGCACCTTTTCAGTCTCTAGAAGCTAGAAAGGTTTCTCCAAGACTGGCCTCTGCATGTCCAGTCTCCAGTGTGGACTGTGTGTGTTCACAGAAGAAAAACTTCAGCTTCCTTGGAAATACAACAGTTTTCCAGAACTCCTGTCTGTCTGAAAACCCTTAGATCAGCCCCATAACCAGAAAAATTTCAGTGATGGGCATGGGGGCACATGCCTACATCACTTTGGATGTCACCAGGAAGTGACGTAGGCACGTCAGGGGTGGAGGGAGGGAGAGAAAAGAGGAGGCTGGCTGGCATGGCAAGCCTGGTGAGGGTTGGAAAGGGCACAAAGTGAAGAAGGAAGCTGGGTGTGGGGTATCTCTTACTGAGTCTCTGAGCCCAGCGGCCCACGTTGTCTCTGCAGCCACTCCTAAGCGCCATTGACATCCTTGGCGGAGCCCTTCCTGCCCAGCCCTGCCCCTACTGAAGCAGCTCTTGGGGAGACGCTGGCAAGACTCGCCATCCAACCACGAGGGTGTGAGGGCGGTGGGGGAAGAAGGCCTGCCCCCCTCCTAGTCAACCAGCTTCAATTGAAAGCCTCATGGCGCTGGCCAACCACAAGGCTGTGAGGCGGTGGGGGAGGAGGGCAAGCGCGGTTGTCGCTGATGGCCCCAGGCACCCAGGAGCAAAGAGGGACTGGGAGGTGAAGTGGCCGGGAGGGGCAGGGCAAATTTGGGAGGGAGTGTCTCCCCAAGAACTCTCCCGTGGCTATAGGCCTGCCTCAGACCAAGAGCAAAAAGTGACATTACATGTTCTTCACATGGCTGGGATGAGGAAAAGCAAAAGTTGGGAGTCATATGCCTGTTGGGAGGGAAAGCATCTCTGTTGGCCAATACCTTGCCTGGGTTTGGGTGCTATTCCTCTTTTTTGGCACTTTCCATCCAAACAGGCCTTCTCTTAACCTAGTACAAGAATAAGTCCTTTTTCCTTTTTATCAATCATTCTGCTGATTTTTAAACCTATAATAAATCTAATGATCAACAGGAAAGTAAATTAATGTAAACAAATATTTTAAAGTGAAAAAAAGAAATATACATTGGTACAAATGTTCACTGTATAAGTTAAAGACTGGTGTAAGCAAAGTTTATTGAAGTATTTCTTCACCACACATAACTAACTTATGGGATTCACTGTGACAAGATGTAGTGATGGCCACTGGCTTAGATGTCCTTAAATGACAAATTTAGGCAAGGACAGGTGCATCAGTGGCTATTAGCCATTGTAGCTAAATTGCTCTACCTCTATGATTTAGAGGCATTCTGTCACTGGGGAGCAAAAGCAACATAAGACTACTTGATGCTCTGTTTGTGGGCTTGCTATAAGCCTCTGCTAGGTGTCTTGCATAAAGAGGATGCTAGACTACATGGGCCCTTGGTCTGATCCTACAGGGCTTTTCTTATGTTCTTAAGATTTACAGTTCCTTAATGGAGGGACCACGGAAACGTCTTCAGACAGCACTGGCTCTTCAGCTTTGAAACGGAGATGAGCACCGCAACCCTATAGTCGGACTTGACTGGCTTTCGAGCAAGGGAACCTTTACCTTTACCTTTTTAATGGAGGGTACCATCACTGGATAATTATTTTCTCAACTTAAGGAAGTTCACTATATCTGAGAATACATGGCATCCATCCATCCATCAACCTACCAAGCTACCTACCGAGCGGGGTTCAAGAAAGGTAATTGCTGGATGGATTGACCAGTGGAGTTTTAGTAGTCTTACATATAAGTGCCTTAGGTTCCACAGTGGTGGCACAGTGGGTATATCCCACTGTCTTAACATCCGAACTGTGTCAGTTCGAGCCCCGCGCTGGTGTGAGCTGCCAGCCTGTTGTCCCCAGCTCATCATCCACCCAGAGATTCGAAAGCCTCAGTGAGTAGATAAAATGGGAACCACTTCTTAGAGAGGGTGGGCACGCCCAACTTCCCCTCTGGGAAAGGTGTTAGCTGTCGGTTGGGGACATCCTGGTCCAGGATCCGGAAGGCGGAAGATCTACTCGGCTATGAAAAATCCCTGCAGTGGGATGCTCCGGCCAGGCAGTGGCAGTGTGGCGACACGACATACAGGTCCTGAAGCCCCAACGTCATCAAGCCGGTCGATGCAGCCGTTCAGGACATGACTGAGCCAAGCCAGAAACGTTTCCACCGTGCAGTTACAGCGTGTGCAATTAAATGAATTATATGTTGTCTTCCCTATCCCCTATGAAACATTGTTAGTCCCCTGTCTAAAGAGTAACTGTAAATCAGTTTGAACCCACTTGTGGGGAAAGTGATTAATAAATCAAAATAATAATATTATTATTATTATTATTATTAGTTTTTTGGGGGGTGTCATAGCCAGAAGAAAATGGGGTCAAGGATACTATCTCATCTTCTGGGCATGTTTTCTACAACATGTGCATGTGAGGAAGCCAGAAGCCATTACTGAATGACCATGTACTGTCTTGTGCAGTTGTTAGATTATTATCTAGGAGACCCAGATTCAAATCCCCCCTTTGCCACTGAAGCCCACTAGTTGATCATGGGTCAGATACATTCTCTCACCTATCCTACCTCACCTCATGGTTGGTATGAGGATAAACTGGAAGAAGGCAAAAGGACATTAGAAGCTGGTTTGGGTCAATATTGGAGAGAAAAGGAGTGCCTAAATAAAATAAACATGGAGCAATTACATTCCACCCATGGCTATAAAAAGATGCTCATGTTGCAGGGTTGGGAAGACATCTGTCTGAGATAGTTTGCCAGTCACAGAGCCGTAAGTGCAGGTAGTTTGACTCAGCCTCACTTATCCACATAACAGTTGTGACAGCACTGTTTCAAAAATCCTGACTATTGTCAACCAGGAGATAATCTTGGAGCCACAGCAGAGCCACCTAAGTTTGGTCCTATGTGTATCTCCTCTTCATGCAGATAGCTCTGTTTTTTTAAAGTTACTTTGGCAATTATAGAGACTTTATTGTAATATAATAGGTTTACTTTATCCATGTTGTTTTGCAAACTTGCCTATATTTAGAAGAATGTAAATGCAATATGAACTCAAGTTGTACAGGACAGAAAATGCTGAAGGTGTGTGTGTCAGTTTAATGAGTAAATCATAGCACCGCATATCTATTTTTCCCCAGGAAAAAGTACTCAAAACTACATGTCCATTGATCTGTCTAATATTTTTAATCTTATCTTTCCTCCAAGGAGCTCAGGGTGGAGTACATGGTTCTCTTACAGGAAAAATCCTAAGACCAAGGACTAGAGAAACAATCTAAAATACTTACACATTTATTTCATTAAGAATCAGTATGTGAGTGCACACACACACGCACACGCACACGCACTGGTAAGATGCCAGTGAGAACCCTCCACCCCATATGAGCTCTGCTGAGATGTGTGAAGGGGGGATTTTATCAGAAGTGTACCTGATGCAGCTTGGCTACTTTCTGCAAGGTGCTATTATGCCATTATTATTAAAGCACCCCATGCCATTCTCAGACTATTCTAGTAGTCAGAGTATTTGGATTGTCACCTGTCCCAGCTTCCTGTCTTTTGGGGAAACAACCCAACTGTTATCTCTGTAGCATGGATGGGAATATATAAGGATTTTAATTCAGATTATTCATATACTTATATTTTTCTGGCTTTATAAGTTTTGATATTAAGATTTTATTAGGATTTCATAAGAGTCTATTAAGTTGTAAGGCCTCTTCTTTGTTAGGATGAGAGTGTGTGACTGGCTCAAAGTCACCCAGCAGAGTAGGGATTCAAACCTGGGAAAGGAAGATGGGAAAGGTGAAACACTTATATGTTCACAGGTGTTAGACATTGGCATTTGACTCAGGGACCTGAATCTCCTATTTGTGTGTGTAAAGTGCTGTCAAGTTGCACCTGACTTATGGCGACTCCAGCAAGGGGCTGTCAAGGCAAGTGAGAAGCAGAAGTGGTTTGCCATTGCATTCCTCTGCAGAGTCTTCCTTGGTGGTCTCCCACCCAAGTACCATCCCTGCTTAGCTTCCAAGATCTTATGAGATTGGCTCTACCATGCCACCTTCTCTCCCTCACTCTCCCATTTACCAGTGGGTAATGTTTTACTTTATGTCTCCAGGGTGGTGACAGAGAAGTGTGACTCTGAGAAACCTTATCTCTGAGTCTCCAATCAGCTATAAGGAACCTTGAAAAAGAACAAGGATTTAAGTTTGTCTGAAACACCACTCCAGCTGCTTGGGTTTTAGTCAGGCAGCCATGTTTTGTCTTGCAGTGAAATTTCAAGACTGGATTGTATCCCATGGATCTTCCTTTTTTAAAAGTTGGGTGCTACATATGTGACAGACTTGAATCACTATGTTTTAAGAATACTGTTAATGCTCCTGCAACACGATCGGATGTATGAGTAAAAAGTAATGATTGATAAAGACTCAGACTGATCCTGTTCTTTTGCTGGTTCAAGTACAAGTTTGAAGGCACTTCAATATTCTAATGAGTTTGTAAATAGGAAAGACTTAAAAACTCTGTATTATTTTAAATGCATAATTTATCTTCACAGGCTTTGTAGCTCCTCTTTGCAGGTTCACTGAGAAACAACATCTGAAGGAGTGAGCAGTGACTGACAAAATATTTTGTTTGTCTTAAAAGTGTTACTGGACTCTTGCTCTTTTCTACTGCTACAGACAGAATAACACGGCTACCCATCTTGATCTAACATCATGACAAGTTTGTGAACTGTTTAGAAAATCAATTTGTGCAGTAAAACAAGTGCAAAATCTGAGTGATAGACTTAAGTTCATGGTTTGTACGTTCTCATATTCTGCTTTCAGTCTTCTGAGAGAGAATTCAGGATGTGTCTTAACATTCAGAATTGATTGACATCTTCACCAAAGTGGTATCAACAAGAATATGTTTGTTCCTTTGATTTTGTGTTATAGATTTCATCTGCAGCACCAGCACAGAAGATAAGCGCTAATGTTTTTTGCCTCTAGATAAGTACTTTTCCCCATTAGACCCTGTTCTATATAACAGGATTTCTGTTGACCATGTAGCAGTGGATTTCAAAGTGTGGGATGGGACCCCTTTGGGAAGGATCTCATCCATCGGCAAGTAAAGCCTTCCTCTCCTACCTAATGAAGGGCTGGGTGGTTTGATCCTACCCCAGTGGAGGAACCACTCTGATCGATTTCACACTAGTCTTTGTCCCGGGCTCGCTCCTCCTTTCCCTCTGCTTCTTCTGGTCAATTTCACACCATTTGTCCCGCGGCCGCCTTTTGACACGCAGCTTCCTCTGTTTTGCTCCGGCACAGCTCAATCCTTGATTTCCAAAAAGTTTCCTGTTGCCGCGCAGAGAAAAAGTGGGAGGGGGAAGGGGAGGGTTTAAGAGGACAAAGACAGGGGAGGGGGAGGAAGGAGGATGCAGGAAGCCACAGGAAACCTCGCCAAGGAAATAAAACTCCGGGAGCAGATTAAGAACAGCTATGTGCCAAGAGCTCTAATGCGAAATCAGTTTAAACGGACTGGGGGGAAATGCCCTGCTGGTAAACAGAGGTAAGCAACATGTGCGAAATCGGTCTCTGACTCACACTAGATTTGGAGGAGAAGACTGGAACTGTCTGCTCTCTCTTACCCTGGTCATTCCAAACTGATTTGAGGAGAAGGGCATCTGCTTTGTCCTAATGGTGTTTCCCTGTATATGGTTTGACAAGAGATTCCGGTTCTGTTCCTCTTCTAAGGCCAGTGTTTGATTAGTATCCCTCTGCACAGATCCTCACACACAACAGCATGCTGCATATGCATGACTTCATGCTCACCTGAGGAAAAGGTGATATTTGGTAGTGGAAAGGCAGGAAGGTAGTATAGGTTTAAATGAGGTGCATATTCCAAAAATTCTGGGAACATTGCCTTATGTAAAATACTCCTATTCTCAGTTTATGAATATTAAAACAACTACATGTTTCTGCAGTTGCAGAGACTCTTTAGGTGTAAACTTCCGGGCATGGGCAGCTCCAGCACAGCACTCCTAACAGGAAGGGTCACAGCTGTGTAAGGTTTACATCTCTTGAGCCATAGAAACCAATGCTAAAAATGGCCCAGTAAAAAATGTCCTTAATCAGTAGGCTGCATAAATTCTCACCATATATCAGTTTTTCAGAGTGACAGATTGCAAATATCTATGTCCCATTCCGGTCCAAAAATCCTTTCCCTTTTACAGCATAGCTTCTGTGATGGCAGCCTTAGGACATGCAACTGTAATTTTGAAAATTACAGCATGCAAAAAATGATCCACTGGGGTGCTATAAAGAAGCCTAACGAAGCTTGGCGCTACAAGTCATGCATCCGCCCCATAATAAGGACAAGCTACCAACATATTTATTATGGCCTTTTACTAGTCAACCAGCATTAGTTATAGCCTTGGTAGTCACATTAGATTACAGCCACAGCAGATTTTAGTAGAGCAATAAATCCAACCAGACCTGCCAATCACACTGTAATGATTTGCCTCTTGCATAGTACTTCTACTCTACAGCCAACTGGAATAACATGAAAGGCGACTCACTTTCCCACTAATAACATCAGTGTTTTCTCCAAGATCATTTGGATCACAATAGATTTTAATCTTCCAGCAGTGTGGGTAAGATCAAGAATTTTTTTAAAAAAAATCAAAACAAAGTAAACGATTATTGATTGGCCAGGGAAGGCTGATTTCCTTTAATGATTTTGCTTTACGAAAGTTCTGTTATAGACAATGTATCAAATAAAGCAGCAAAGACTGTCTGTGGGTTATTCTCAAAAAATGCAAATAAAATGCACATTATGCTGGAAAGGTACACAACAACAGCTGGATAACTGTAGACTGAACTGAGTGGGCTTCCTTAGAGTTCAAAAGGGAAATCTATCCTGGGCTGCTGAGAGACAGAGCTACACGGGCCCAATCACCCTAGGGAGCTGACCAACTGCTGCTGGTCTTGCACTATAAATTCATAGGCTCCTTTTTTTGAGGGAAAGGGTAGAGGGAAGTTTGGACCAGTCACTATGACCACAGGAAGCTGCCTTATAGTTGCCCTGTGCGGATGACCCATCCACTTGCTGACTCACCGCATGGGGAGGGAGAGCTGCCATGAGCGTGCTGTCTCCACCCCCTGCCTCACTATATTGTCTGCTTGGTGCAGATGTGCACAGGAAGTGTCCAGGCAAGTGCTCCCATCCAGTGATTAGCGATGCTGCTTTTAGAACTTTGCTGATCCTGGGGAAGGTAGTATAGAAAAGAATGCCACTGTGTTAAGAATAAGGTGCCCAATGTTTATAGTGGTTATCTAACATTCAGTAATCTTTCCAAGTATTATTCTTACAAAGATATACAATTCTTAAAGGGGTAGTACAACGCTCCAAAGGTAAGTACAAAGGTTGCTAAAGTCTCGTATTATTTTTGTTCTTTTCTTCCAGACTCATGAAGAGATCCTCCAGCTTCCCAGAGACCAAACGTGCTACCAGTGTTGGCACGTTTTCGCAAATTTCCTCAGAGTTGCATACAATGCAAAAATGTCACATGGAACC
>NW_015165852.1:838818-839294 GCF_001447785.1 Gekko japonicus | reverse complement strand
CTAATAAAAATATCGGAGGAGAAAAAAACTTGGTTAAGGCAGAAGTACTCTGAACACTTGTTCAAGTAAAGTCTCAATGAACTCAGAACAGAAACATAAGATCATCAAAAGGTATTCTCAACCTTTTGGAGCCTGTGGGCACCTTTGGAATTCAGACATAGGGTGGTGGGCACAACCCCAAAATGGATGCCATTGGATGTGGAGCCAACTAGAAAATGGCTGCCATGGGAGTTGATGCCAAGCAAAAAATGGCTACCATGGGAAGTGGGTTCATAAACAGACAGAAATCTTACAAATATCTTAGGAAAGATGAGTGAGAGAATAAAGAAGAAGAAGAGGAGGAGGAGGAGGTTGGATTTATACCCCACCCTTCACTCCAAAAAATGGCTGCCATGGGAAGTGGGTACATAAACAGACAGAAATCTTACAAATATCTTAGGAAAGATGAGTGAGAGAATAAAGAAGAAGAAGAGGAG
>NW_015165852.1:838664-838808 GCF_001447785.1 Gekko japonicus | reverse complement strand
GCTCTTTCAAGGGCAGCTCTGACAGAACTATGGCTTGCCCAAGGTCATCCAGCAGCTGTGAGTGGAGGAGTGGGGAATCAAACCCGGGTCTCCCAGATTAGAGTCTATAAAACCAATACTGTGCTGGCAGCTGCCGCCGAAGTA
>NW_015165852.1:838414-838591 GCF_001447785.1 Gekko japonicus | reverse complement strand
CAGGCTCCACATTGGGGACCCATTTTTCTATTGGCTTCTCGCATTCCAGATGAAACTAAAGAATCAATTGAAGCCTTGGAGCCTCGTCATAAGTCTAGACTCCAGTCTTGACAACTCAGCTCCAATACAGGCTGTTATAGATTTGTCTGCAGCCTGGCATGTTCTCTTTTTAGCCTA
>NW_015165852.1:779926-834162 GCF_001447785.1 Gekko japonicus | reverse complement strand
GACGTCACTTCCCTGTGACGTGCATGCGGCGCGCGCACGCTTCGCGCACGTGCACACACGCCGGGAGCCGGGCTGGAGTCCCCCGCCACAAGGGTAAGTGCCATTTGGCAACCCTAGCTGCCAGGTCTGTGTTGGAAAATACCTGGAGACTTTGGGGGTGGATCCAGGAGAGGGCGGGGTTTGTGCGCGCGCACGCTTCGCGCACGTGCACACACGCCGGGAGCCGGGCTGGAGTCCCCCGCCACAAGGGTAAGTGCCATTTGGCAACCCTAGCTGCCAGGTCTGTGTTGGAAAATACCTGGAGACTTTGGGGGTGGATCCAGGAGAGGGCGGGGTTTGAGGAGAGGAGTAGCCTCAACATTGTCCAATGCCATCGAGTCCAGCCTTCAAAGCAGCCATTTTCTCCGGGGGAGCTGAACTCTGTCAGCTGGAGACCACTTGTAAAAGTGGGAGATTTCCAGGCCCCACCTGGGGGCTGGCAAACCTACAGGAGAGGCTGGTAACATTATGGGGGAGCAAAGAGTCAGCAAGAAATATATTATTGCAGTGCCTGTTCAGGGTCTTTCCTGTGCATAATATCAGAAATCTGCCTGCAATACCACCAGTAATCTCTTTGGGAGCAACAGAGGGGGATTGAATCTAGCTCTCCTCCTCCTCCAAGCAATTAATTGGCACTAAAATTAATAAACTGACTGCAAAAAGGCTCAGGTTTTAGATGAGGGTTTTCCACTGGGAGAAACACCCATGGAAGCTTGCAGCTGCTTGTGTGTTGTGTTGACTGAAGGCCTGTGTATCTTCCACCCTGCCCCAAGACACTGCTGCCTCTAGCTGCATTAATCTCAGTGGTAGAAAAGAGTATCTTTCTAATACCTGACCTAATTACTGAGCAATATTTAGCTCCCATTGTGTGGAAGAACTGCAGTGCACTGCAAGAACTTTAGGAACGCTTTCACGTTCATGTAAATCTAAGCCGCGTGACCAAATTCCTGAACACCACCTGAAGAAAATGTACTGTCTGTTTGTTCCATGATGTGATTTCTGTATTTTATCAAAATATTGTTTCATTGTTCCTGCTTTTCAGGAGCAGATGAAATGAAATGAAATCCCTAAGATGCACATTGCAAAAACCCCTGCAAAAAATCCACTGGGTCTACCTGAAACCCTGAAGGAAACATTTCAGCTGCACCTTACCCCCTACCCCAGGTTGGATATTGTTCCTAATTGTGTACTATTAGGGTTGCCATCCCTGGCTTGGAAATCCCTAGATTTGGGAGAAATGTCTGGGACAGGGCTGCCATTCCCCGGTTGGGGCCGGGGGATTGCCCAGTTCTGTGGGCTCCTGCTTGCCACTGGCTAGCTGGCAGGTGGGAGGAAATTTCAGCAACATCGCGCAACACGCCTACATCACCCGGAAGTGATGTGGTTATGCTGGGGGTGATGCTCTGGTTTGGGGGCAAAATTTTGAGGGCAATTTTACCATAGAGTTTTGCCCAAAAACCAAAGCATCACCACCAGCATGCCTACATGCCTACATCACTTCCGGGTGATGTAGGCACAGCATGCAACATCAGTTCCAGGGCAATGCTTCTGGCTCCTGGAATGTCCCCCCCACCCCCGCCGCCAGTGTCTCTAAAGGACCTGGAGAACCTAGTCTGGGAAGGGACTTCAGTTTCTCCTAGACTCTATGATATTCCATAGACTCTACCCTCTGAAGTCGTTGTTTCCTCCAGGGGAATTGATCTCTGTAGTCTGGAGATCAGTTGTAATTTCAGGAGGTCAAGGCTTCACCTAGAGGTTGGTAACCCTACAAGCTCCTTGTAGGTTTAAAAGGACCTCAGGACTATATGTCAATGAAACAACGTCAGTTCTCATCTTATATCATAGTGGCCAAGTATGTGTGACGTAGTGGTTAGACTGTTGGACTAGGACAGGGGAGATCCGAATCCAACCCCCTGGGTGACATGAATCACTGGGTGACCTTTTGTCAAATCGTATTCTCTCACCCTGAAATACCTCACTGTGTTGTTGTGAGGATGAAATGGAGGAGGAGAGAACCATGTAGGCCACCCACAGACTCTGGGAGCAAGTCAGAATGAAACGTTAATAAATATTTAGCATTAACAGAAGTTAAAATGAAATAGGAATAAAACGAGGTCCAGTTTGCAGGAAGGTTAAAAGATAAAGGTTCCCTTGCTCGAAAGCCAGTGGAAACCGACTCTAGGGTTGCGGTGCTCATCTCCGTTTCAAAGCCGAAGAGCCAGCGCTGTCTGAAGACGTTTCCGTGGCCATGTGGCCGGCATGGCGCACGGAATGCTGTTACCTTCCCACCGAAGTGGTACCTATTTATCTACTTGCAATTTCTTGCTTTCGAACTGCTAGGTTGGCAGGAGCTGGAACTAGAGACGGGAGCTCACTCCGTCATGCGGAATACTCGGGTCTCAAACTGCTGAACTACCGACCTTCCACAGCCTGCAGTTCAGCGTCTTAACCACTTGAGCCACCTCAGCTCATTGGTTACATTTCTGTAAAGAGCTTCACTTCTTGGCCTCTGGACAAATCCCAGTAAATTTGTAAGCGTGTAAGATTGTTTGCAATGATACATAGTTCACTAAACTGATGACAGCTACTTTTTCATGTTATCATCCCACGTATGTGCCATTTCTTATTCTCTGGAACAACCACCACACCAATGAATACTAGTTAAATGTAATCATTATTAAACCTGACTAACTTTAGCTGGAGGGAGGGCTAAATACAAGGAAATTTACAGTGCAGTCCTAAAAAGTTGGACCCTTCTAAGCTCATTAACTTCAATTGATTTAGAAGGGATTTCACTGTTGGAGGATGGAGTGAGCTCCCGTCTCTGGTCCCAGCTCCTGCCTACCTACGGTAGCAGTTTGAAAACAAGAAATTGCAAGTAGATAAATAGGTACCACTTCGGTGGGAAGGTAACAGCATTCTGTGCACCTCGGCTTTTAGTCATGCCGGCCACATGACCATGGAGAAGTCTTTGGACAATGTGGGCTCTTCGGCTTGGAAACGGAGATGAGCACCACCAGAGGTCATTTCGGGGGGGATCGCGGGGAATCGCAGTTCCCCCGGGTGAGGTGCAGGGGGCAGGGCACACGACAAAGCCCCGCCCCTTCCTTCGGCCGCCCCCTTCTTCCAGCCTCATTCTGTTGCAGAAGGAGGAAGAAGCAGGAGGGTAAGTTGGCATCCTCCCCCTCTGCCTGGCCGAGGCCACTCAACGTGGCCTCCGCAAGGACTCCCAGCCCCATCCAGGAGCTTCCCCAAGGTAGCTGTGTTAGTCTGTTGCTGCAAAATAGTCCAAGAGTTCAAATAGCACCTTTAAGACTAACAAATAGCACCTTTAAGACTAACCTTTAAGACTAAGACTGAGTGGTGGGTGTGGCCTTATGGCACACTTCCGGTAATGGCAGGGGGTGTGGCCTTATGACACACTTCCGGTGATGTCAGGGGTGTATGGCCTCATGACACACTTCTGGTGATGTCGGGGTGTGTGGCATATGCTAATGAGTTATGCTAATGAGTTCCCCTAGCTCTTTTTCTACGAAACGACCCCTGAGCACCACCCCCTAGAGTCAGATTCGACTAGCATTCGAGCAAAGGAAACCTTTACTTTTTTATTCTGGTTTAAGCCCTCTGGTTTTAGTCTTGAGTAATTCTGCACAGGATTGCACTAGAAATGTGTTAAACTTTGGATTATGCAATTGTTTAACAGTAAAATTAGTTCAACACAATTTCTTTAAGGATACATTGGGGCCTTCAGATCCTATGAACTGTGACTCGCATTAATTCAGATAATAGATCTCTCACCACGGAGGGTAATGGTTACAATGTCCAACTAGGATCTGGAAGACCCAGGTTCGAGTCCCCATTCTGCTATGGAAGCTTGCTAGGTGACCTTGACCTAATCAACTTCACAGGGTCATTGTAAGAATAAAATGGACGAGACTGATATAAGACACTTTGGGTCCCCATTAGGGTGAAAGGTGATCATAGAGTCATAGAGTTGGAAGGGACCTCCAGGGTTATCTAGTACAACCCCCTGCACAATGCAGGAAACTCACAAATACCTCCCCCTCCAAATCCACAGTGACCACTGTTCCACACCCAGAAGATGACCAAAAAATCTCCAGGACTGCTTCCTGACCCCAAAGTGGCAACCAGCATTTCCCTGGGCATGTAAAAAAGGGCCACAAGCACTAAGCACTGAGGCAACCCTTCCTGCCCTCCCTCTCCTAATCTGCCTAAGTGCATAGAATCTGCAAAGCTGTCAGATGGCCATCTAGCCTCTGTTTAAAAACTTCCAAAGAAGGAGAGTCCACTTTCCTCTAGCTGTCAGGAAGTTCTTCCTAATGTTTAGCTGAAAACTCTTCTGATTTAATTTCAACCCGTTTGTTCTGGTCCGACCTTCTGAGGCTACAGAAAACAACTCCACACCATCCTCTAGATGACAGCCGTTCCAAGTACTTGAAGATGGTTATCATATCATATGTGTAAATGTATAATGAAGTTAATAAATGTATAAATGATGTATAAATGAAGTTAATAAATACATAAATTGCCCCTGAAAATGCTGTTCCACATGGGAAACTGTTACTTGAGCTGAAAACTTCCCTTCCTCTCTTCCACACACCAAGCAAAAACTTCCCTCTGCCCACATCCCTGTTTTCTTATAGTCTCTTGCATCACCTTATGCGTTCATCCTAAGTGTCCCCCGATCCTAGGGATGCCCGTGTCCAGGTGGGACCTGAAGATCCCCTGGAATTACAGCTCATCTCCAGACTACAGAGATCCTCTGGAGAAAACTGATGCTTTGGACTCTATGGCATTGTACCCCACTGAGGTCCCTGACCTCCCCTGGCTCCATCCCCAAATATCCAGGAGTTTCCCAGCATACCTGATGGTGGGCAGGGGGAACCGGGCAACTCTACCTGATCCTCATGGGCAGCTTTTCTCAATGTACAAGATAGCAGGCATTTGTAGGAGGAAAGGGTGGTACGTCCACTTCATTAACTCTTTCTGTTCGTGGTTTGCAGGATCCATGTCAATATCAAGTTCTATGGGAGCATGGCACATCTCCTTACAACTTTAATAGTATTTTATTACTAAAGTCACTTATACCATTGGAAGAAATAGTCTGGATACATAAACGCTTGATAACAGACAACAGTCCACAACAAATTTGGGCTAAACTTGGGAGGCAACCCCATCCCCAAACAAATAGCAGAGTGATGGCCATTCCTTACATACTAGCTAAAGGTTCCCTTGCTCGAAAGCCAGTCGAGTCCGACTCTAGGGTTGTGGTGCTCATCTCCGTTTCAAAGCCGAAGAGCCAGCGCTGTCCGAAGATGTTTCCGTGGTCATGTGGCTGGCATGACTAAACACCAAGGTGCACGGAATGCTGTTACCTTCCCACTGAAGTGGTCCCTATTTATCTACTTGCAATTTCTTGCTTTCGAACTGCTAGGTTGGCAGGAGCTGGAACTAGAGACGGGAGCTCACTCCGTCATGCGGCAACTCGGGTCTTGAACTGCTGAACTATTGACCTTCCACAGCCTGCAGTTCAGCGTCTTAACCACTTGAGCCACCGCAGCTCCGGCCATTCCTTACATACTAGCAAAAAAAAAAATCAAATTAGTGCCATAAATCGTAATGTATACAGGCATGTTTGCTTACTGAATCTCGCCTAATATTATGCTATTCCTCAGTGAAACAGAGGCTAAAACAAGCTTCGTAAGTCGCAAGGTTGCAAGTTAGTTGCGTTTTATGCTGTTCTTATGATTTTATTAGGGTAGGGCTCCGTGGCTCCGTGGTACAGCATTTGCTCGGAAAGTCCCAGGTTCAATCCCTGGTATCACCAGTTAAAAGGATCACGTTGGAGGTGATGTGAAAGATCTGAATGTTAGATCCTGGAAAGCTGCCGCCAGTCTGAGTCGAATACTGCTCTTGAGGGACCCAGGGTCTGATTCAGAATAAGGCAGCTTCATGTGTCATTTTATTATTACAATATTAGATCTAAAACATGATGCATCCAAGAACCCTTGCTGCTGACAGTGGACTCTTTGTTGGTGGAAGTGGCTCCACATAGCAGTAGAAATCTCCAAGGAGAACTATATCTGTGGACTGGAGTCTCATCCCGTGTAAGACAGCTTCCTGTGTGCTTTCTCCATGTTTTGGAAACAGGCGTCATGGTTTAACTTGATCAGATTGGAGACACTTTTCGATCTATGATCCTGTTCAGTTTCATCTTCCTTAAAATTCTCACATGGGTACTGTGGGGCCTAAAAGCAAACAATGGCCTGTGCCCTACCACTCCACAAAGCTTGAAGCCTTTTTCTGGTCTAAAAAGCCAACCTCTGAATTAAATGAGTCTTCTTCCCAGGGAACAGCCACTTAGGCCGAATCAGCATCTAGCATTTGTTCCGCTGTCTTACCAAACTCACACTGGAACAGAAATTCCCATCTACATTGCATGCCACTTTCACTTTGATTGATTGTTGAATTTTATAGCAGTGTCCAGACTGCATGCTGCTTTCACTTTGTTTGATCTCTGGTTTTATGGTGGCTGTCTGCACAGATTTATGGCCATTTTATGGCCATTCAAGGGTGACTGTTCAGTCAGTATGGCATTAACCAGGGGTATCTGAGTGTGGTTTTGAGCCACATCTTTTTCTGTTCCAGTGTGGGTTTGGTACAACAACGGAGCAAATACTAGCTGCAGATTGGGTCTTAAATTGTAGCAAGTCTCCTTAGCATGGCAGAATATGGTTGCCATCTCCTGGTTGGGACACTCCTGGAGTAGAGTTGCCAGGTCTTACTTGGCTGCCAGCAGGGGGGTCCCTGACTCTCTGTCTGGGATCTCTTTGGCATGCGCGCTTTGTGTGCATGCTGTGATGACATTACCTGGAAGTGATGACATTGCGCAGGGCACATTGTAGGTGGATGCTCTATTATTCGAGGGAAACTTCTATGGTAACCATAGAGTTTTTTTCTCGAACGATACAGCAAAAATTCTATGGTAACCATAGAGTTTTTTTCTGGAACGATACAGTGTCCCCCTGAAACGTGCCCTATGCGATGGTGTCACCTCCAGGTGATGTCACTGTGCCGGGAACGTTGGTGTGAACAAGGCACTTTGGGGGTGGGGTTCCCCCACCAGCTGGCTTGGGGTCAGTGGATTGGGCCTCCTGAAAGCGGGCAGCCCCCCATTCCCATTGAGGGAATGGCAACCCTATCCTGGAGGTACGGGCATAGAACTTAAGAAGGGCAGGGCTTGGGGAAGGGAGAGACCTCCGCAGGGTTTAATGCTATACAGTCCACCTGCCAGAGCAGCCATTTTCTCCAGGGGAACTGATCTCTGAAGTCTGGAGATATCTTGTAATTTCAGGAGATCTCCAGGCCCCTCCCAGGGTCTATGGTAGAATGCCCTCCAGCCTAAGATAGGATAGCACCCTTTCACTATAATTTTGCTCCCCAGATGGTCAGAATGGCTGCTCTATATTATGTCTCGAATACTCCCCCCCCCCGCTCAGCCCCAATAGACTAATAAGAACATAAGAACATAAGAGATGCCAATGTTGGATCAGGCCAAAGGCCCATCCAGTTCAACACTCTGTATCACACAGTGGCCAGAAATACAGAAAGTAGGATTGCTGTCACTATCTGCTATCCAATGCCGTTACAACAAGTTGAATAAGAAAGAGTTGCTTGTCAGCTGCAATGAACCATGTGCGCCACACAAAGGCCAATCGAGCGCAAACATCCCGCCATGCCCCTGATAATAAAGACCTGGCAGGCTCCGAGTGCCTACTTCCTCCTTCAGCAACCCAAAACGTCCCATTATTTTACCGCCGACAGCAACAAAATGCCCTTGTTACGGATTTGGAGCAGTGCTGTCTCGAAGCCAAATGGCTGCTGCTGTTCATAATCAGATTGTTTCAGTGGGCCTGACAATCTGACAGGAAATGACAACTTGCTCCTAGCTGGACACCATGTCACATGGCAGGACTGCAGGGAAAGCTGTCAAGCAGGTAGAGCACCGACAAAGTTTAGGGATTGTGAACAGACAGGCACATAAATACCATCTTGTTTACTAAGACAACGTCAGCTGGCAAATTTGGTTTTGATTAAAATGGGAGATGAAATTCCACCCTGCTTTTAATGGAGGGGGTAGGGGGAAACATTGAAAGAGGGTCCGGAAACAGCCTTGTTCCAGAATCAGGAAATCGTAAAGAGGTGAGTGAGGGGGTGGCATAAAAAGCAGGTATCGTTCTCCCAGGGAACTTGTGTTAATGAGCTGTCATACAATGCTGCAAGCCCAAGGTCTCTTGCAACCAGATAAAACTTTTGACAGATAATTAGCAGGAGGAGTAAGAAAACACCTGCACTTTCCATTGATGGCAGCAGTCACTTTGCGTCAAATCAACAGTCAAGTGAAACTCTGACTCCACTCAAATTATGTGCCGTCATTCTGTTGGCATTCCCCACACCTGGCCTGTTCCTCCTGGGAATGATAAATCCAGCACAAATTCTTCCATGCCCTGATCCCAAAGCATTGTTTTACAATATCAGTGCAGATACCGGGGTTTTTTCCTATCCTTTGGGGCTGCACAACTTGTGACCTGAATAAATGAATGTGGTCCTGCCATGTATAGTGACCCACCAGAGGCCCAATCAACTTCTTGTTTGGCTGGCTGCCTGGGGTTACACATATAGGTAAGTTGTCAAGGCTTTGGTGGGTACCAATTGCTCTTGAGCTCCTGAAGGTAGGGTGAAGCAGTAACAAAAAGGAAGCAAGGCAGAAATGGATTAGAGCTGAGAAAATATTCCTTCTTTCATTTTTTTCATACTTGTTCCCAGTGTTCTGGTGATCCCCATTTTACAATTTTTTGTTTCAGCTGTTTTGTTTTTATGTGTAATTCATATCTATAAATACAATGGGTTAGATTCAGATCTGTTCCACTAACAAGGGTGCTTTCCTCCAACACAGGGAGCCTTCCCCAATGAAACAGGTTCTCCACTGACATTACAACCTCTGGGGAAGGCTCTGTGCACCAAAGAAAACCACCACTTCTAGCAGAGAAGGACCTAGGGTTGCCAGGTACATCCTGGCAACCAGCAGGGGATGGGGGACACTTACTAGGACTGGGAGGGAGGCCTAGCCAATGTCACAATGATGTGTCTATGCTACTTCTGACATTACCAGGAAGTGATATCATCACACAGTGAAATTGGACAATGCTGAAATACCAGAGTGTCACCCTGACATTGCTGGCATGATTACATCACTTCTGGGTCACATTGGAAGTGACACAGACAAGGGGGGGGCCTTTGGCCTACCGAATTGGAACCTTTATTATAAAGCAGCTGTATTGACGTGGATTAAGGATTGGGTCACATTGGAAGATAAGAGAACACTGAAACTGGAAGGCCACGAACTTCAGTTAGAGTGGCATGCATTCTTATGGTATGGAAAAGCAAGTGACCGTAAATATTTCAAGCAGCACTGGATACGGGCATCTTTAATGAAAGTATGGGAAAACATACATGTTGTTGTTGTTCAGTCGCACAGTCGAGTCCGACTCTTCACGACCCCATGGACCAGCTCCCGCCAGGCCTTCCGGTCTTCCGCCGTCCTCTGAAGTGTGCTCAATTTCATGTTCGTTGCATCTATGACACTGTCTAACCATCTCATCCTTTGCCGTCCCCGTCTTCTTTGACCTTCAATCTTTCCCAGCATCAGGGTCTTCTCCAGTGAGTGCTCCCTTCTCATTTGGTGGCCAAAGTATTTGAGCTTCAGTTTCATTATCTGGCCTTCCAGGGAACTGTCAGGGTTGATTTCTTTTAGGATTGATTTGTTCTTCTTGCAGGTCCAAGGGACTCTCAAAAGTCTTCTCCAGCACCATAGTTCAAAAGAATCTATTCTTCGGCGCTCGGCCTTCCTTATAGTCCAACTCTCGCAGCCATACATGACTACTGGGAATACCATTGCTTGGACCATGCAGACTTTTGTTGGCAGGGTGATGTCTCTACTTTTTATCATGCTGTTTAGGTTCACCATCGCTTTCCTCCCAAGAAGCAGGCGTCTTTTAATTTCATGGCTGCAGTCACAGTCTGCGGTGATCTGGGATCCCAGGAACGTGAAGTCTGTCACTACTTCCACGACTTCCCCTTCTATTTGCCAAGGAGTGATGGGGCCGGATGCCATGATCTTAGTTTTTTTGATGTTGAGCTTCAAGCCCACTTTTGCGCTCTCCTCTTTTACCCTGAGCAAGAGGCTCTTTAGGTCCTCTTCACTTTCTGCCATTAGAGTGGTATCGTCTGCATATCTGAGGTTGTTGATCTTTTCCCCAGCAATCTTAATTCCCGCTTGTGATTCATCCAGGCCAGCATTTCGCATGATGTACTCTGCATATATATTAAATAAGCAAGGTGACAATATACATCCTTGTCGTACTCCTTTTCCTATGCTGAACCAATCAGTTGTTCCATATCCGGTTCTAACTGTCGCTTCTTGACCCTTATACAGGTTTCTCAAGAGACATGTGAGGTGGTCTGGTACTCCCATCTCTTTAAGGACCTGCCATAGTTTGTTGTGATCCACACAGTCAAAAGCTTTAGCATAGTCAATGAAGCAGAAGTAGATATTTTTCTGGTACTCTCTTGCTTTCTCCATAATCCAGCGAATGTTGGCAATTTGATCTCTAGTTCCTCTACCTCTTCGAAACCCGAAAAGTTATTATTTTTATGACTAACTGAATACTAACTGTTAATGACCTTCCTTTCTTGGGTTTTTAGTCATAGTGTGGGCTTTTTTATATGCTGTCTTGTACCCCGGGGTTTTTAATTTTTTCCCCCCTTCCCATTTCTATTTTCTGTACTTTTGTAGGTGTAACAAAAATAAATAAAACTACCCTGTCTTCAGGGGATTAAATTTTTTTTGACTTTATTGATAAAAGGTGCAAGACTCGACATTCCAGAATACTTGGTCATGGTTCTATAACTGGTATGATAAACATATGTAGGCAAGCTTGCAAGAGACAGACTAAGAGTTTACTAAATGAAATATATACCTGTTAGGATGACAGAGACAGAGAAGTTGCTTACACAGTTCATGAGAAATTGTTATCAAGGTGGAATAGGCATCAGTACAAAGATTGGTAAAAATGAAAATAACCTCCATGTATCTGTTTGTACGTTAGTATGTATGTATATGTTATGATTGTTTGTGTATGTTATGTGAAAAATTTAATAAAACCCTGCCCCTTTGGGGGCAGTTATTAAAAAAAAGGGGGGGGGGAAGGAAGTGACGCAGACATGTCACTGCAACATCAACTGGGCCTCACTCTTTTTCCAGGTAAGCCCCACCCCACCAGCCAGCTGACTGGTGGCAGGGTGGTGGGGCCTGGTGGCAGGGGACCTCCACCTCCACTGGGGCATATGGCAACCCCATATATATATAGTGTAATGCCAATACACTGATAACATTGAAAAATGATGCAAAAATAACAGTTCATGGGTTTGTTTTGCACAAGGGAGAAGGAAAATCAAACAGGGATTTTCATGTAGAAACAGGAGAGATGAGAAGATCAAAATCACTCCTAGAGTGGAAGATTCCTTTTTGCTTAGAGAACAGAGAAACCTGAAATGGAAATCCCTACAATAGTCCAAGAGCCTCCATTGGCTAGTGTGACTATTCTCACTGCTGTCCTCTGCTTTGGCTGGAGCTGACATCTCTAAGGTTTAACTTTAAGACTCAAAGAAAACTCAAGATCTAATTTGCTTTTACAGAAAACAAGAAATCTTTTGTGGACAGTTTAAACAAATTCTGTGGGTTTTTTTTTTTTTTAATGAACTATGTCGAAAAGCCAGCTGTAAGCAACATATGTTCCTACACATATGCCCAAACTAAACTTAAGCTTGAATAGTCATGGAGAAAATTGCCCAGACATAATCACAATATGTTTCCATCTGTCTTCAGATTTTCTTCTCCTCATACGAAAATAGGAATGCATCCACCTTGAAAAATGATGGGGAGGTGGACTCTCTTTCCAACTGAAATACATTTGACTTTCTTCACCATTATTGGTGAATAGAGATGATGCCAATTCGGCCTTAGTGAAGCCTTGCAGATAGAGGGAAAGTTTGAGGAACACCTCCACCCTTACATTTGTGGAGTGAGGGAAGAAGAAGAATATTTAAAGGTAAAGTGAGCTGTCAAGTTACAACCAACTCATGGTGGCCCCAAGTATTTCTACCTCAAGGGAGTTTCAAGAGAAGATATGAGGGGAGGTGGTTTGCCATTGCCTTCCTCTCCACAGCATCCCATCTTCCTTGGTGGTCTCCCATCCAAGTACTGACCATGGCCAACTCTGCTTAGCTTCTGAGCTCTGATGAGCTTGGCCTAGTTTGGGTTATTGGGGCTACTACAAAGAATCCTTAGAGGAGGTGAAAAGGTATAGGAAAAGGAGATTCTGCAAATGTGTACACTTCATTGGAGAACAGGGCCAGGACTAAGGCCAATGTTCCCTCTAAGCAGTGGAGTCTTGTGAGCAAAAATTCTGCTTTGTGAGCTACTGACATTAAAGTTATAAGCAAGCAATTTGGCTCCTGCATAAATTAGTTTGCTCTGGAGGCATCCTTCCTGAGCTAAGACAAAAATGTGTGAGCCGGAGGCTAAAAAACTTTGAGCTAGCTCACACTAACTCAGCTTAAAGGGAACACTGACTAAGGCTATGTGAAAGGTTATCTGAGGCTGTGGTCACACACGCTATTTTAAATAATCCACCTACAATCCATTTTCAGTGTACTTTCCAATTGGATTTTCTTTGTGAACTGGCAAAATCCAGTTGGAAAGTGGATTAAAAGTAGGTTGAAAGTGGATTATTTAGTGTGTGTGACCACAGGCAGACTGTTGTTTGTACGTATGTAAAGTACCCTCAAGTCGCAGCCAACTTACGGTGACCCCATATGATTTTTCAGGCAAGAAACTCACAGAGGTGGTTTGCTGCTGCTTTCCTCTGCAAAGAGACTCTGGAATTTCTTGGTGGTCTCTCATCCAAAGACTAACCAAGGCTGACCCTGCGTAGCTTCCAAGATCTGATGAGATTGGGCTAGCCTGGGTCATCTATTTCAGGGCAATTGTTGTTTAGGGGGTAGAGCAGTGAGATGGCAGAAGTGGGAAAAGACAGGGCATGGAGTCAGGGTTGGTTCTGAGAACTCATCACTGTATATGTTCTGGATAAAAATGGGAATGAACTGTATTTTCATCCAACATACTTGGAAAAGCCTTCTTTTCCTACTTCAATAGTATGCATACATAGACACATACATACTTGGTTTCCCCATGTTAAATAGCAACGTATTGAAATTATTAAAAATGAATGAAACCCATACTGCACTTTTGGTCAAGATTTCCATTCAAATGAAAAACTAAGTCCACAGAATGGCAGATATGGATTATTGACAGTGTTGTCCAGCAGTATTAAGTCAATGGGCACTGGAAGGGTGTAACTCTGCTTAGAATGGCACAGTATGTTTGGCGAGTGGCAGAGGTCATTTCGGGGGCGAACGCGGGGGAACACAGTTCCCCCGGGTGAGGTGCAGGGGGGCGGGGCACATGACGAAGCCCCGCCCCCTGCTTCCGGCCGCCCCGCTTCCAGCCCTCATTCAGCCAGGAGGAGGCAGGAGAAGAGGGAGGGTAAGTTGCTTCCTCCCCGCCTCTCCCCACCCCTGCCTGCCTGGGGCCAGGGAGGGCCTTGGCGGGGCTTCCTCGCACTCCCGCTGGCCTTGCAGGTCCACTGCCGGGCCCCTGATGTCAGGGGGTGTGGCATATGCTAATGAGTTATGCTAATGAGTTCCCCTAGCTCTTTTTCTATGAAATGACCCCTGGCGAGTGGTGAGTAGAGAAATGGAGGGGGACATCACCCCTGTTTCCACACATACAGATCTGTGGTTGGAATGTCCAGTTGACACAAAATCTCAGAGGAAAGAGCAAAAATATCGATTCTCTCCACCAGCTCTCTTTATTTATCTTTTGGATAAATGTTGGCCACTGGAGTGAGACAGGGCTCGAGAGACCACTGGACTGATCCAGCAGGACTCTTCTCTTCTTATGTTCTTAATGTTTGAACTAGTCCTTAGTGTGTGGAATGGAGCTGTGGCTCTGTATTTGTGGGAAGGTGAGGATAGGTGAAGGCTAGAGAAGGTTTCTATAAAGCAATCTGAATGGCTTTGTTTCTTTGTAAGAAAGTATACATCAAAACACATGGGGGGAAAGGTCTCATAAAGATACATGAAACTGAAATAACTGCACACATTAAACAGCTAATGTTTTAGATTGTCAGAGCTTCCATTTTCCACTTCAGAGAAGCTTGCCTGTGGTCTACTTCAGTGAAGACATTTTTTCCTGCTTCCAGTTTGCAACTGAGACTTCAAAGATGCATCTTCACCTCCATCTTTCTACTGGTTGTAAACCCTCACTAAATAATTCTTCAGACTTTCTAAAACATTGTAAGAGGAAGCTAATGAAATGATGCATGATATATTTTTTCCCCCCTGATGAAACTTTTTATCTCCTCAGATAGAATTTTAAATTGTTTTTTGGTAAGTCTGCACAAAGTGAAATTGAATTGTATGGAATGACTGATTGTCAAGGACATCTGCACAAATGAGGTATTCATTTTATTCAGAATCCATTCAAGGATTTCTTGATGTTTTTATTTAATTTGCTTCATATCAAGGAGATAAGTTTCCCTTTGAGGCAGAGCTCTAAGGAAATAAAAGATTAATATAAAGAAAAGCAAATTCTTACATCCTTCCAGGGTTTGACATAAAGCTATAATATTATTCAGCTGCTTCAATGAAGATAAATATACAGAGATGTGTGATGGACTGCACTTTTAGAAGCTTAGAAGTGCTTTGTATACAGATAAAGGACTGTGAAGGGTTAATTCTTCACAGAGCCAGAGAGCCTTGAGTGACAGGCTGTTCCAAGAGATGTGATTGGTTAGCATCAGCTGAGCAGAGAAAGACTTGAACTGGATGCTGAGAAGATTTCAGTCTGACTTCAGCCCTAGTTGAGAAGAGTCGACTACTGACAGTTTTGGGATTCAGCCCTGACTGAGAGCAGTTTAACACAGATAGGAGAACTGGGGAAAGTTGGCAAGGATCAGTGGGTAGTTAGATGGAGACTACTATTCGGATCAAGGAAAGGGGCTAGATCTTCTAGAGAGAGAACAATTTCCCTACCCAGTCAAAACAGAGAGATAGCTCAGAAGACTACAGAGATCCCTGGTCTGGTGCAGTTTGAAACTGCCTGTAGAAACCTTAAGAGTCAGTTAAAAACTCAAGATGAGTAATGGTGTTTCAAGAGAAGAGGTTTGGGTACTGGAAAAAATATACCAGCCTTCTGGAAACCAAAAAGAGTCAGAGGATATTCAAAGAAAGTGTACTGAAATGTTTGGGGGAAACACTGGAACAAAAGCCACACAACATAAAGATTTAAGTCACTGTGAAAAACTTAAGAAACTCTTATTAGCCTGAAAGATAAGAACTAAAGTCTGTGCATGTACTCGTTTCACCTCAGAAATACCAGCCCCTGATTTCACCTGACCTTTTCCCTCTATGTTAAATAAAATATGTTGTTATTTTTGAATTTCAAAATGCCTCTAGTGCTATTTAAGTTGTTTAAGTTAAAGCGGGCTCCCGATCCTTCCCCCAGGTTCCTTTGCTGAGCCAACAGCCAAAATATCATACTGTGACCGGGTAAGACAGACAGAGTTCATCAGGAAAGAAGAAAACACATTACTAGGGCAGCTCAGTCAGACAGGGGAACAAAAATGGAGGGAAAATCTTTCATCTGAGGGAGGGAGGTGGACAGGGCCATCATAATATGCTTGTCTCAAGAGCACTCTTGTCATAAGAAGCCCAGTCCAGGTGGTATCACTACAATTGAGAATTTTGAACAAGAAGGTTCAGAGCAGGAAAAGTAACTGAAAGGATTTTTGTAATTGGTTTACTCTAAATGTCTCTCTCCTTGGAGCTACTCATTAAACCAAAACCAAACTTGATTTCCTCTAACAATGCAAGAAGTTATATAAAACAGCTTTCTATGCCTTCCCTTCTGCTGTACTTGAACGAAAATACAAGAATACTCCTTTCTCAGAAAGGCTTTGTACCTGCTCATTAAGGGAGGTTGAGGAGTGGGACGTGCTTAGGGGACAACAGTGGGGATATGTACTGTTATGTAGTCATATCATTGAGAACACCATCTTGATTTAAAATTCGGAAGTGAGTAGGGGAGCACCGAAAATGTTTTTATGAATTCTGTTTAACTATTTAATAGTTTATTCTGTATTTTAATCAGTATTTTATTGTTTTATTGTTATGGCATTATGCCTCTGTTAGCCGCCCTGAGCCTTTGGGGAGGGCGGGATATAAATCCAAATAAATAAATAAATAAATAAATCACACACACATTGTAGCTAGTCAGAGGATCCATCTGCAGGGTGTATCAGTCATGTTCCGACGGCATGTATTCTGTCGGCTGGCTGATGACGTCAGGGCTCTTGTAGTCGCACTGCCACACTGCCACCACCTGGCCAATTCGCTCCACTGCAGGAAATGCCGAAACAGATTTTTCCCACTTTTGATCTTGCCGCGTCGCAAATGTCAGTCCTGGCAGCTAACACCTCCCAAGGGGAGTGGTGTGCCCACCCCCTTATGGGTGGTCCCCAATTTATCTACTTGCCGAAGCTTTCGAATCGCTGGGTAGACGATGAGCTAGGGACAAGGCTTGGTTGCTCACACCAGTACGGGGCTAGAACTGACAAAGCTTGGCAGTTCAGATGTTATAGTTATGCAGGGGATTTACCCTTCTGCGCCACTGCAGGATTTTAAGATACGTCAGTGACACCTTGCTTTTAATGTGTCACTGATGTATCTTAAAATCTTGGAATATTGTAAAGGTGTACTTCTTTTTGTATGACTGGTCAAAGGACTGTAGAAATAAATTGATTGATTGAAACAGCTTTCTTCCTAGCGTTTGCTGACCCTAGGCCCTGAGCGAAGTTTTTCTTCGAGAATATTCTGTGCCATCATTCAAGCTCAACCAATGTCAGCAGCGGAAGAAAGAAGCTTAGAGGCAGTCTTGCACTGTATTTCTCCTGCTGCTTCAGCTTCTTTGCTTAGCACCCATCTCCTCCCCACTCTAAGCTTCTCAGCCAACTCAGAAGCACAGCCAATGGCTAATGAGGGCTCCGAGACTGCTTACTAAAAGTCAAATTGCCAACCATTCAGTGCTTAAGGTATAATTACTTTTAGTCATACACTTTGATGTTTTTAATAGGCAACATAATTTTCATCTCCATAATATCCACACAAAAGGTCAGAGTCCAACGTCATGATATAGATTATTCATGTAGGAAGGGGAAAGCAAAATCTGGGTTTTCACAGAAAGAGATGTTTATTTTAGTATTGCAAACGACCAAACGACCAAGTACTGCTCTGAATACCCATTTTGGTTGCCACTTACATGGTTCTTGTGACGGACCTCCCAGCAATGGCTCCCATACCCTGCCTTTACTCAGTGTCATGGCTCCCATATGTCCCCGTCCACAACCATCCTGCCATTTGCCAGGCACTGCCTAGCAACCTTAGTCTATGATGAGAAAACCTGTTCCCCACCCAGCAGTACATAAAAATATAAACGCTGACTTATATTGTACCAGCATAGTGTCTACTTAGGGCCATTTCCCTATTTTTCCTTCTGTCCTATAGTCTAAGAAATTTTCCATTGAATCTGATTTCTCAAATAAGATGCTGTTCTACTGGTCAGTGGTGGCCTTTTTCGGGCAGCAGAAAGAGTAGAATCTATGGCCCCCTCCAGGGCTTTTTTTTGTAGAAAAAGCCCAGCAGGAACTCATTAGCATAATGGGCCACACCAACGGCAAAACACATTAGCATATTAGGCCACACCCCTGACACCACAGCTCATTAGCATATTAGGCCACACCCCATACCTTCCCTTGGCTTGCCCAGGCGCCCCGTGACTGTGTCATATTACATCAAACCAGAGTTTGCCATAATCATGTACAACAACAAGGAGTAACAGCTAACTTTTCTTTGTTTGAAATGTGTAGGCTTTTCACATACACATTTGTCTTGTTCAGGTAGTACCTTTTTTTAAGCATACACATTTCAAACACTGTAGCTTTACTTGTTAAAAATTTAGTGCATGAACAGACCTGGTGAGCGCCGCAGCTCATGTTTTCCTTAATATAGACCTACAAATCTTGCTGAGCCTGTGGTCACTTTTGGAATTTTGAAAACACTGAAAACCCCCCACAACAAAAGGGCTTCTAGGAGGGGATATGCAGAAAAATCACAAAATGGCTGTCATGGGGGGAGGGCTGTGGCCAGTCATAAAAACACCGAGAAGTTCCAAGCCAAGTGTCCTTCTCCACTGAAGACAGTTGTTTCTAAATAGGTTCTCTCTGTAGACACAAAAGAAATGTCTCCTGGGCTTTCTGAAGCATCGTTTGCTTCAGTGAGGTGGAGGAAATCAGGGACTGGCCTTATATTTGGAGGAAGAAAAAGGGGGCACCAGGAAGTACACTAGTGGACACGATGGCACATGAGGGTACAACACTGGGTATTAATGTTGTTGAGCAACTGGATTCACGTGGACAAATGAAACTGCTTTATATTGAGTCATACCATTGGTCCATCAAGGTCTGTACTGTCTACTTAGACTGGCAGTAGCTCTCCAAGGTCTCAGTTAGAGGTCTTTCACATCACCTGCTATCTGATCCTTTTAACTAGGTATGCTGGGGATTGAACCTGGGACATTCTACATACCAAGCAGAGGCTCTACCACTGAGCCATGACCCATTCCTTCTTCCTTCTTTGGGTAGGAAAGTAGAGAGAGTAATTAACTTTTGAATTAAATTTGACAAATCAAGCCAGGTTTCTTTTAGAAAGCTTTTTTCAGCGTGTTAAAAATAGAAGCAGAGACTTCTCTTTTCATAAAGGCTTGATAGAGGAAACAACACGTTACCTTGACTGATCACAGAAAGTCAAGAATGGTAAATTGAAGCTGGCGCAGAAGTGAAATAAACTGCTACGGCGTGGAGTGAAATAAGGACCTACTTCTTATATAGGATTCATGCTGTGCAAACAGGGAAACTTCCAACCCAGTAGTAATGAACGGAGATCAACTTAATTCCAGGCTAAGCTCTGAATGAATATATACTGTATCAAATCAAATCATCTTTTTAAAGCCTAGACTTTGTAATGTTCTCACAGTGCTCAAATATTTATAAGACAGAGCAAGTATCTTACTGTGTTTGCATGTTTTATGGCTTTGTTTAATACTTACTCCTGTGAGCTTTTGTGTTTGTGTTTGTGTGTGATCAGACTGCTGATGAGAGCTTCTGAAACAGCAAAACCACCTTATATCCTGATCTTAAATACATTTTCCTGAAATCCACTCTGATTGATTTCAAAGCATCTTCTGTCCAGGTGGGTGGGTGTTGAGTTTTTGATATATGTTTTTCATGTTATTTTTAATTGCTGACATTTACTACTACTACTACTACTACTACTACTACTAATTAAATTTTTGAATCACCCCATCCCTGAGTACACAGAGCTCTGGGCAATTTACAGCAGGTTAAAAACATACAAATACATTTTAAAATCAACAGATCAATTGATCCTAGTTACACAATCTCCAGATGGCATCTGTACTTTAGTCTAAAACGCACTGTTCTTCCATCTCATGGGCAGGTTAAGGAGGAGGCCGAAGCAGGCAAGATGGAAAAAAGAAGAAGAGGTGCTTCCGGCCCTCATTCAGCCAGGAGGAGGCAGGAGAAGAGGGAGGGGAAGTTGCTTCCTCCCTGCCTCTCCCCACCCCTGCCTGCCTGGGGCCAGGGAGGGCCTTGGCGGGGCTTCCTCGCACTCCCGCTGGCCTTGCAGGTCCACCGCCGGGCCCCTGATGTCAGGGGGTGTGGCATATGCTAATGAATTGTGCTAATGAGTTCCCCTAGCTCTTTTTCTACGAAATGACCCCTGCTTACAGGCCCTGCGGAATTGCATTAAGTCCTGAATGGAAGCTGGCAGAGAGTTCCACCAGGTCAGAGCCAGGGCCGAGAAAGCCCTGGCTCTGGTCGAGGACCAGATAGGATGGGAAAACTGGAAGACTGTGGACTGGACTATAGGACAGTTTGGTGGATAGGGAACTGGTTAGAGGACTGCACCCAAAGAGTGGTGGTCAATGGTGTTTCATCAGATTGGAGGGAGGTGTCCAGTGGGGTGCCACAGGGCTCGGTTTTGGGCCCAATACTTTTCGATATTTTTATCAATGATCTGGATGAAGGGGTAGAAGGACTACTCATTAAATTTACTGATGATACCAAATTGGGAGGAGTAGCAAACACCCAAGAAGGCAGAGTTAAAATTCAACAAGACCTGAATACTCTGGAGAAGTGGGCAGTTGCAAACGGGATGCAATTCAACAAAGATAAACGCACAGTATTACATCTCGGCCACAAAAATGTCAAGCACAAATACTGGAGAGCAGTGTATGTGAAAGAGATCTTGGGGTAACAGTGGACTGTAAACTAAATATGAGCAGTCAGTGTGAGGCAGTGGCAAAAAAGGCAAATTCAATCTTGGGTTGTATTAAAAGCGCCATAGCATCAAAATTGCAGGAGGTCATAGCCCCTCTGTATACTGCCTTGGTCAGGCCACACCTTAAGTACTGTGTGCAGTTCTGGAGGCCTCACTTCAAAAAGGATGTGGACAAAATCGAGAGGGTGCAGAAGAGAACAATGAAGATGATCAGGGGTCTGGAGACTGAGCCCTACGAGGAAAGGCTAAGGGCCTTGGGAATATTTAGTTTGGAGAAGCGGAAACTGAGAGGGGACATGATTGCTCTCTTTAAATATTTGAAAGGATGTAATTTGGAGGAGGGCAAGGAGCAGTTCCAGTTGGCAGCAGAGAATAGGACCTGAAGCAACAGGATTAAATTACATGCAGAAAGGTATCGGCTGGATATTAGGAAAAACTTTTTCACGATCAGAGTGGTTCAAAGGTGCCTAGGGTGGTGGTAAGCTCCCCTTCACCAACAGCTTTCAAAAAGAGGCTGGACGAATATATGTCAGAGATGCTTTAGGCTGGTCCTGCATTGGGCAGGGGGTTGGACTAGATGGTCTGTATGGTCCCTTCCAACTCTATGATTCTATGAGGACAGCCGGATATCTTCGGGGCCAGGGGTCATCAGCAGATTGCTCTCAGCTGAGTGTATATCCCATTAGAGAGATGTCAGTTGCTGAGCAGACTAGGCTCCTCTGTACTGAAATAAAAAGTTGATCTGTTTCCACCATTTCTTTAGACAGACAAGAGCAAAAGGATGCAATGTAGGCACCAGGCAAGCTTCAAAGGGAAGGGCATGTGAAGTGTCACATAGAGCTCCCATTTGCCCACTTATGGTGGGAGCCCTCCAGCCAATTGTAGCCCCTTGCCTTCCGATGCTCAGCTGATTCGCAGGTAGGAACTGGGGCCAAAGAATGGGGACCTGATTGTCCTGGGTAGAAACATTACAAAGAAAAATAAGTTCTGGCCATAGAGTTTCTGATGATTTCTAGAGGTACCTGGAAGTCTCAAAGGTAGCTCTAGCAATCACTAGAAGCTCTATAGTAATCTTACCATCTATGGCAATCTTACCATAGAGTATATGGCAATTGCTAGAGGTACCCTTGTCACTTTTGGGTAGCTCTAGGAATCACCAAGAGCTCTATTGTTAGAACTTCGATTAAGTGACAGAGCCTTATTTTTCCTTTTAATGTTTTTCTCAGGACACTGCCCCCCAATAACCCTCCTGCCAGTTACTGCCACTACCCTAGTGCCACTACTGAGGAAGCCCTGCCTCTGGTTGTCACCTGCCTTACCTCTGAAGGCAAAGGCTTCAAGAGAAGAGCTTGTGAGGCAGATCTGAACTGGTGGACTGGACAATATGGGAAGATTTTGTTTCTCACTTGTGCAAATTAAACTGAGGGGTATTTCACACCTTTTTCTACTTCCTCACGTCAATTTTATCCCATTAGAAGAAACACATATTTCAGCCTTATTTTCATGCAAATCCCGTAGAAACAGTGCATAAGAAACAGACAACTTGGGGATGCCAGCATCACAAAAAGGCTCACAGTGAAACTGACAAGAAATGAAAACAGTCATATTAATATATCCCTATTGATAAGGTCAGGGGCCACGGTGGTTTAGAGGTTAAGATGCTGAGCTGCATACCGGAAGGTCTGTAGTCTAGCAGTTCAAGAACCTAGTGCTGCATGACAGAGTGAGCTCCCATCTCTGGCCCCAGCTCCTGCCAACCTAGCAGTTCGAAAGCAAGAAACTGCAAGTAGATAAATAGGTACCACTTCGGTGGGAAGGTAACAGCATTCCGTGTGCCTCGGCGTTTAGTCATGCCGGCCACATGGCCACGGAGAAGTCTTAGAACAGTCTTGGCTCTTCAGCTTGGAAACGAAGATGAGCACTGCCCCCTAGAGTTGGATGCGACTAGCTTTTGAGCAAGGGAAACCTTTACATTTATATTTTTATTGATAAGGTCAACTCAGATACACAGGAACTGTGATATATGCTGCATGGCATATAAATGAAAATCAGTTGCTATACATTGTATGACCCATAAAACAAACCAGAGGAGGCACTGTATATCCAGAAAGGCCAATCTTTGTAATTTTGTCCACATGAATAAGTAAATGCATGAATATTCCTTAACTCCAGATAAAACCTGTTGCTGACATTCCTGCAGTGATGCCTGGGAAATTGCTTCCTTCTGTTCTGAGAGCCAGTGTGGTGTAGCGGTTAAGCACAGTATACTCTAATCTGGAGTACTGGGTTTGATTCCCCACTTATTTACATGAAGTCTGCTGGGTGATCTTGGGCCAGTCACCATTCTCTCAGAACTTTCTCAGCCCTACCTGCCTCACAAAGTGCCTGTTGTGGGGGAGAGGAAGGGAAGGTGGTTGTAAGCTGCTATGAGACTCCTTAAGGTAGAGAAAAGTGAGTATAAAAACCTACTCTTCTTCTTTGTTAAGTTCGCGACTTAACAAAAAGTGAGTATAGAAACCTACTCTTCTTTTCTTCTTCTTTTTTTAGCAAAATCAATCTGTTCTGAAACAAGAGACACTGCTCTAACACTGTTTCCCCTCCCATTTTTTATGTCCCCCCCCCAAAAAAAAACCCTCAGCTCACTATATTTCACCTCAGAGTTCCAACTTGCTTACCATCTGTTCGGAGCGTCAGTGGTGTCGGAGGGCTAAGGACTCTGGCGTTGGTCACCGTGTTCTTCACCAGGCAGATGTAGCTACCTACATCAGATGGCTGCACCTTGGATATGTAGAGATTGCCTGTTTCCTGGGAGATGAACCGCCGGCTATCCTCTGCCACAAAGGAGGGGAACTCATTAAATACCCAGCTATAGATGATTTCTGGAAAAGAATTTAAAAACCTCAGTAAGTGTTACAATAGTTATAAGTCTGGAAACAAATACGGTCAAAATCATGGTGCTTTATGAAATTATATTTTCTGAAAACTTTGCTTGGGGAAGCTCCACAAACATCTGGAATTTGCAAGTCTCTTATAGTTCTTTAGTCAATATCAGTGTAATGTAAAAAATCACAATTTCTACTTGTTTTGTTCCTTCTATTGACCTAGATATGCTAATCAGAGTATCCCTTTAAAGATGTGTGAAATGACAAGACATATGGGCTTGTATCCTATATCTCTGTTCTATTAACACCAAAGTTTTCTCAATTTCAAGGACCCTCCGGCCTCTTGCAATGGAATTTGCATTGTTAGCTGAATGGAGTTGCTGGACACTGCTCAGCTCATGAAAGTATGAAGTTTCTTTATATTGAAATAAGCATGGTGTAGTAAGCCCACCATTTTCTGCTTTGGCTGATAGATCTTTTCTAGGATTTCAGGAAACCTCTGTTTCAACATGCCTGCCCCAAAATCCTTTAACTAGAAATATCATGTTCAAACTATCGCACAATTGCACTCATTTCACACGCTAGCAAGGTCATGCTAAAGATCCTACAAGCTAGGCTTCAGCAGTACATGGATAGAGAACTGCCAGAAGTACAAGCTGGATTTCAAAGAGGTAGAGGGACCAGAGATTAAATTGCAAACATTCGCTGGATTATGGAGAAAGCAAGAGAGTACCAGAAAAAGATCTACTTTTGCTTCATTGACTACGCTAAAGCCTTTGATTGTGTGGATCACAATAAACTATTGCAAGTCCTTAAAGAGATGGGAGTACCAGACCACCTCACATGTCTCTTGAGAAACCTGTATAAGGGTCAAGAAGCAACAGTTAGAACCGTATATGGAACAACTGATTGGTTTAGCATAGGAAAAGGAGTACGACAAGGATGTATATTGTCACCTTGCTTGTTTAATTTATATGCAGAGTACACCATGTGAAATGCCAGCCTGTAGCATTCAGAAGCCGGAATTAAGATTGCTGGGGAAAAGATCAACAACCTCAGATACGCAGACGATACCACTCTAATGGCAGAAAGTGAAGAGGACCTAAGAAGCCTCTTGTTCAGAGTAAAAGAGGAGAGCGCAAATGTTGGCTTGAAACTCAACATCAAAAAACTAAGATCATGGCATCAGTCAATCCTAAAAGAAATCAACCCTGACTGTTCCCTGGAAAGCCAGATACTGAAGCTGAAGCTCAAATACTTTGGCCACCAAATGAGAAGGGAGAACTCACTGGAGAAGACCCTGATGCTGGGAAAGATTGAAGGTCAAAGAAGACGAGGACGGCAAAGGATGAGATGGTTAGACAGTGTTATTGATTGAACAAACATAAAATTAAGCAAACTCCGGAGGACGATGGAAGACAGGAGGGCCTGGCGTGATGTGGTCCATGGGGTCGCGAAGAGTCGGACTCGACTGTGCGACTGAACAATAACAACAACAACAAATCATGGATTGATCCTAGGACCTGCTGAATGAGGAGTCTTCACATGCTTGCTACAGCTCTGCGATATAGAGTTGCGACCTCTCAGAATTACAACTGACATTCCATCTACAGAGATCAGTTCCCCTGGGGAAAAACAACTGCTTTGGAGGGTGGACTCTTATGATCTGCTTATGATCATCTAGTGAGGGTTCCACTGAGGTCCCTCTCCTCCCAAACTCAGACCTCCCCAGGCTCCACCCCCAAATCTCCAGGAATTTCCCAACCCAGATTTGGTAACCCTATGTAAAGCAGTATCACCCACACTTTGCAGATGAGATGCTAACGCTAAGATAATGGATTGGATCCTGTGGATAATTTCTGCTAAGGAGGGGGGCAAAATCTGCACATTTTATCTTCCTGTTGCAGACATATTTCTCCTTATACTGTTCTGGGGGTTCCCTTGTTCCCTCAGGAACAGCATTTCAGGAGAGCATTTTGGGCTGAAGCAGGAGATGACAGTTGAGAAAGTCCCTTCCAATGGGCAGGAATTGTATACTGGGTCTAACCCAACGCCTTGACTTGCTTATGTTCATCTAGTGAGTTTTCAACTAGGGATGGACATGAACTGAACTACGAAGATAAATGCATAGCGAATTTTGCTGTGTTCGTGGTTTGCGAACCGAAGTTCATGAACTTCCACAACGTTTTTAAGCAGTTTGTGGCAGTTCATGGATAGAACTCTGATTCCCTTAAACCCCTGCTTTCTGTTCCCTGCAAAATCCGCAAAAAACAGCTGAGCAGCATCCTCATCCCTCAGCTGTTTTTTTTCAGGGTTTCTTGTGCAGTGCCTTCAAAGAGACTGCACAAGAAAGCCAAAACTGCTGAGTGGCGGGGGGGGGGAGCATTTCCCCACCACTCAGCTGTTTTTTGGGATTTTTTTGTGTAGTTTCTTTAAAGGGACTGCACAAGAAAGCCCAAAATAACTTTTTTCTGGGCTTTCTGCAAGCCCTGTTTAAAGGGACTGTGGTCCCTTTCAACGGGGTTTGCGGGGCCAAGAACCAACACAAGTTGCATTTTTCCTGTTCGTGCCCATCTCTATGTCCAACTACTAGCTTGAACCAGACAAGTTTTGAATTGGGAAGACCCTGCCTTTCAGCTCCTAAACTGTGAATTTTGAAGGGAAAAACAGTTGCAATTCCACAACTGAAGCACTTTTCAGTAATGAGGACTCCATTAAGAAATACTTTATTGTAAGTACAAAACATAGCAACTTCATTGAAATATTAAGACTTGTGATTTTTGTTCCTAAATATTGCAGATAAATAATGTGTCTCAAAGATACCTGGATATATTCCTCATTCCCTTATTATACTGCCCCCCAAAAAGGGGTAATTTAACTGATTTACAAATATGTCTTTGTCTCTTTAAATAGAAACATGTAAAGCTATTACAGTACTACAACATGTGTTCATGCAGCATTGTTTAACTATACGGATAATATTTTATCTCAAATTGGTTAAAAGTTTCAGGAGATTTTGCTTTATTGCTACACTTTGTTAATTCTGTTGTATTTGTAATGCTTTATTTCTATCTAAAAAGTTTTTAAAATGCGCCGGGGGGTGTCTATATTACACTGACTATTAGGTCGAATCTGCATTTGCATTTTTAAACCAGTTTTGTGCTGCTGTGATGCCATCTTTCTCTAAGCTTGTTTGAATGAGGTGCAATGACAGCGGAGCTGCCACAAAAGGGCAATAAACACATGCGGACATGCAAAAGTATGCTAGCACGGTTGAGGTGTGAAAATGAAACCAAATGTAGACAGCTTTTTTGAAGACGGAGTCAGAAGGCTGGGACACCGGTGGGAAAGACAAATGCAGATTCGACCTATGAGCGACACTGGCTACAGTAATAGAGCCAACTTTGTCAATCGCAATGCAGAAACCCACTGGGTTGTCTTGTTTTAATCCTTAGAAATTCATAAAATGGGGGGGGGATGGAAACATTTAATCAATATTTAAAAGCATACTAAAATTTTACTTTGACTTTTCATATTCAAAAACCCTTTTCAGTCATTTGAAATTGCTCATCATCATGAGGATCCTGTGAGGAAGGGAAAGCATATTTCCTCTAACAATATTGGGCAACAGGAATTATAACTAGCTGGACGGATATGGGAAGCTAAGAAAACTACAGCTGTGACCTTCCCTTGCAAGAAATGATGCCCAGAAATCACAGAGTTTGTAATTGCAGGAGGTATACCCTCAAAGACTCCTCTGCCATTGAGGCTGGGGAAGGGAGTTTGCTCATGAATACACTGAGTTTCAGGTTTAAATGTCAGTCTGCTCAAGTCACATCTAAAGAGGGGGCGGTGTGAGGGGTTCGGCTGAAGTAACCAAAGATATCCAGGCACAATGGGTATCAAAGTCCCTTTCCATCTGAAGCCTTTGTCCCTAATCACTTTTCCCTCAATCAGGCTTGCTTCTGATGTAGGACGAAAAGCACCTGGAGGGACAGTCAGTAGAGATAATGTATTATTACTTCGTTTTACTTCATTTATACACTGTCTTTCTCCCCAAGGGAACCTAAAGTGGCTTACATTATTCTTCTCTGCTCCTTTTTTTAAAGCCTCACAAGCTTGTGAGTTGGGTTACCAACCTCCTGGTGGGGCCTGGAGAT
Source organism: Gekko japonicus (assembly GCF_001447785.1). NCBI lineage: Eukaryota > Metazoa > Chordata > Lepidosauria > Squamata > Gekkonidae > Gekko > Gekko japonicus. Next base: position 806,462 of record NW_015165852.1, on the reverse strand, counting down.
CGCCCAGTGTTATAATCGATCACCACTTGACAGAGATCAGTTCCCCTGGGGAAAACGGCTACTTTGGAGGGTGGACTCTGTGGCATTGTGCCATGCTGAGGCCCCTCCCCTCCCCAAACCTCACCTTCCTCAGGCTCTACTCCCAAAATCTCTAGGTATTTCCCATCCCACAGCCGGCAACCCTCCCTGTGAGGGAGCTTAGGCTGAAAGTATGTGATGGGCCCAAGGTCACCCAGCAACCTTTCACAGCAGAGTGGGGATTTGAACCTGTATCTTCCCGACCCTAGTCACCTCACCCCCGTTCTACATCTAAATGAATTGGATGAGTTTGACAGTATGGGCCTGTCAAGATACGTAGAATCATAGAATTATAGAGCTGGAAAAGACTTCCATTTAGTCCAACCCCCTGCACAATGCAAGAAATTCACAAATACCTCCCCCCCACACACACCGTGTTGCCCTGCAAGGAGCTTATAATGCTCTTATGGACTTATGAGGCATAACTAATAACTGGGCTGTGCAATGAGTGTGCCAAGGGAATGGACTGTATGGTGACCACAAGCTGATGCCAACTGCCTAGACTGTGAACATGCACCCAGATGAGGGAAGCCACTTCCTGAAGCTTTGTGACAGATCAAGAGTGGATCCATGGGTTACCAGCCACCTCTCACCTGCAACGCAGCAGAGATAAGCCAAGCACCCTGGCCGCAAGCAGCACACAGAAGCCAGTAAAAGCATGCTGTAGAGGAACGCCATGCCATGCAAGGGAAACCTGAACATATCTACAAAGACTCCATGAACAGAAACCTCTGTCAGCACGCAGGCACACCCCCCACCACCTTTGCCAGATACTGCACGTATGCTGCCCACTGCAATGTTCCCTCTAAGCTGTGGAGTCTTTTGAGCAAAAATTCTACTTTGTGAGCTACTGGAATCAAAGTTGTGAGCAGGCGATTTGGCTACTGCATAAATTCGTTTGCTCTGGAGCCATCCTTCCTGAGCTAAGACAAAAATGTGTGAGCCGGAGGCTAAAAAACTGTGAGCTAGCTCACACTGACTCAGCTTAGAGGGAACACTGCTGCCCAGTATAACAAAAGAACTGCTTGCATAAAGGGATTAGCCAGCTGACACTTCGTGCCTGCCAAGCCCATCACCCAGAGCAATCATCGGGCCTTCAGCACTTACGACCCTGGCCGCTTCTGCTATTGTCCTCTAAAGGTGCCACTGTTAGTAGTAGTAGAACCAATATTGCCCAATCATTAGGCCCCCATCCTCCTGAAACCAGTTTTAGTTTAAGAAACTTCCTGGGGACTTGACAAAGGGAAGTGGTTGGTGAAGCCCACCCCCAAGTCCAAATAATTTATATAAAAAAGCAGGATTTGCCATGCTCTCTCTCTCTTACTTCCTCTATACCTGACCCCATCCTATCTTGCTGGCTCTCAGTGTAAGCGCTGCCCAGTCTCTCTCCACGTGTTCTGTTGGTTCACAATATGACCCTTTCCCCCTTTTGGTCTCCCCTATTTTTCCGCTGTAAGAACTACTTCATCACACCAGGACAGGTCAGTATTGCCCAACCAACGAACTCCTGCTAATGTGAATGTCTTTGTACCCTTTCAGTCTATTTTTCCTAGTACTGTATTGATTGTGTGATTGTGTTTATTTGTATGCGTGCATATTCCCCAGTAAAGAAACCATTTCATTAAGATCTAGTCCCTGCGTCTATTTCTGGGATTACTGGAATAAGAAGGACTCCTGTATACATAAGTTATTGCTCCCGTATATGCCTATTGCCATCTAATAACCATAATTCCTTATTTTAATAATAAATCAAGGCAATTTGGCTAACAACCACCAGTGACCCCTGTTCCATGCCCAGAAGATGGCAACCCCCTCCCCCCAGCATCCCTGGCCAAACTGGCCTGGAGAAAAATTGCTTCCTGACCCCAAAGTGGTGATCAGAATTTCCCTGGGCATGTAAGAAAGGGCTACAAGACCTAATAAGCACTGATGCAACCCTTCCTGCCCTCCCTCTCATGATCTGCCTTAGTTCACAGAATCAGCATTGCTGTCAGATGGCCATCTAGCCTCCCATAATTCTGCCATTTCAACCAAAGTCAAAAAGAGTCATAGGGTTCTTGAAGATATTCCTTCCTAGAATGCTGAGCGACAAAGGCTTTGCGAAAACATCCCATTTTCTGAGCCCAATATTTCCTTGCTGTTCTACACGAGGCTTTTAGAAGTGCACACCTCTGCCATCAGAGCAACCGAAACACTGAAAATGAAACAGAAGCCACTTTCACATACACTCCACAACACACGTCCAATCCATTTTCAAGGAATTTTGCATCTGGATTTTACTGTGTGAAATGAAAAACTCCACTTGCAGATGGTTGCTGAAGTGGATTGAAACGGCATTATTTAGCATGTGTGAAAGTGCAACCTGTGGAAGAAGTAGCTGATATTCAAACCAGGGGATAACTCTACCTTGGTTGCCATTCAGTTTTTTTTTTTTTAAAAAAGGTCAGAGTGCTATTTGTCCACCTCTAGAGAGCCAGTTTGGTGTAGTGGTTAAGAGCGGTGAGCTCTAATCGGGAGAACCAGGTTTGATTCCCCACTTCTCCACATGCAGCCAGCCGGGTGACCTTGGGTCAGTTATAAGTTCTTTCAGAGCTGTTCACTCAAGGACAGTTCTCAAGAGAGCTCTCTCAGCTCCACCTGCCTCACAGGGTGTCTGTTGTGGGGGGGAAGGCAAGGAAATTGTAAGCCACTCTGAGACTCCTAGTGGTGAAGGGTGGGGTATAAATCCAGCTCCTCCTCCTCCTCTTCTTCTAGACATGAAAGTCACTTGACGTCTGGAGTGAATGTGGCTGACACTTCAAGCCTTTTCTTCATTCAAAATGTAACCATTTAAAAATAATAAGCAGGAATATGGAAACATCCCAAAAGTCTATGAACAAAACGGTGACAGGACAGCTGGATTTGAGTCCAGTTGCATCTTATAGACTAACAAGATTTTCAGGGTACAAGCTTTCAAGGGTCAACGCTCCTTGTGTCAGATTCCCTGTGTCGGAATAGAGATCTCTGAGCCCTCATATCCCAGTCAGAAGATGGGAGGGGGGTAGCAAAAAAGGGACTCAGGACACAGAGGTTCAATCCACATTGTAAGAAATATCATATCAGTTTGCACAACTGTGCAAGGGTTTTTTTGTGTGTGTATGAGGTTGATGATTTCCCACTCTATATGGCTGAAAGAAGATGAAGAAGAAGAAGAGGAGGGGGAAGGGGAGATTGGGTTTATACCCCACCTTTCACTCGGAGTCTCAGAGCGGCTTACAATCTCCATCCCTTCCTCTCCCCACAACAGACATCTTGTGAGGTTGGTGGGGCTGAGGAAGCTCTGAGAGAACTGCTCTTAAGAGAACAGCTCTGAGAGAACTTGTGACTGACCCAAGGTCACACCAGCAGCTGCATGTGGAGAGGTGGGGAATCAAACCTGGTCCTCTGCACTCCTAACCACTACACCAAACTGGAATGTGGTACATTCCATGAAGACAGTTTCAGAAGGCAGCCATGTTGGTCTGCTGTAGATCAGCTAGAACAGGGGTGTCAAACATGCGGCCCGGGGGCTGGATTAGGCTCCTGGAGGGCTTCTATCACGCCCGCAGTGGAACTGGCTGTCTTATGCTTCTTCTTCCAGTTCTGCTGCTGCTGCATCATTGTAGATTTGCAGCTTACAGATACACACTTGAACAGCATACTCAAGATTGCAGCAGCACAGACATTTTGATGCAATAATTCAGAGCAAGAGGTATCAGTTATCAGACACTGTTAAATAAACAAAGTACTGCAAGAGTGCTAATGTTTTACGTATGTTTTTATTTTAAGTTAAAAAAAACCCCTTTGTGTTTGTGTCCTTTATAAAGTTTATATCACTGCTACCTGGCATTACGTTTTATGACACACATAACCCGGCCCAACAAGGTCTCATTTATGTCAGATCTGGCCCTCATAACAAATGGGTCCAACACCTCTGAGCTCGAATCTCCTGCAGGCCATCACAGCTCCCCTCTGAAACGGCTACAGGAACAGAATCTTCTTCCTCCTGCCACAGTCGCTTTGGAAGACATCCTAGCTCCATCTCAATGCTCATTCCATATTTCATCTTCTCCTCCCTCTTCTCCCCCCCTCCTCTGACTCCTCCACACTGCTGAACTTTTGACACCCAACATTAGCTGTGAGGCAGCCTCCGCAGGGTTCTTCGATAGTCTCATCAGGGCTGGCTCTAAATGTAGAAATGTCAAGGTTAGCATCAGAAGAGAAAGTCACTGCTGCCGCCGCCGCTGCCTGGAGACACAAAATGTTTCACCGACACAGTGAGCCGGGCGCTTTCTGCCACTAATTGAGCGCCTCTTTTCACCCTGAGCGATGGCACGATGACAGGAAGCACAATCAAGCTGGACGATACAGTTAGTTCTAACACAGTAGTAAAAAATCACCTCCCTGTGATGATGACTAATTCATAGGCTTGCCGACTCTGGGCTGGAAAATTCCTGGAGATTTGGGGGTGGAGACTAGAGATTCTGGGGTTTAGGGAGGGGAGAGACCCAAATCATCCCCCCCACACACACTAGGGGGGAGGCAGGAAGATGGTGCCCAGTGCCCACCCCCTTGCCCCTGACCAGGCTGCAGGGAGATGGGAAGACTGCACCTGCCCTTCTTCCCCTGCACCACAGTCAGGGTTGCTGTCTTCAGGTTGAAGAATTCCTGGAGTTTTTGCGGGTGGAGGCTGGGGAAGGCGGGGTTTGAGGAGGAGAGGGACTTTAGCAGGGTTCAGTACCATGGAGTCCACCATCCAAAGCAGCCATTTTATCCAGGGGAGCCGATCTCTGTCAGCTGGAGAACAGTGGTGTTCCTGGGAGATCTCCAGGCCCCACCTGGAGGTTGGCCACCCTATTGATGAACAGTGAAGGTTGAAAGGCTTTCCCCTTCCATTATTTCCTTTGCTCCCTTTTCACGATTGGGATAAGCAGAGAGAGATTTCTAAGTATTCTTCCAGTTTTGATATCACAGGATTATAATGCTATGGTCTGCAAACTTTCTAGCTCAAGGGAACCTCTCTATAGCTCAGCAGGCATCGAAACTGCTCTGTGGCACACATAGTTCATATGCAAAAGAAGGGCTCGTTCCAGCGGAATTGAAAAACATACCCTCCAGCACCACTGACACACACCTGCAGCTCCCATTTTCAGGGATAATTGGTAGTTTTATGAGTGCTGCTTTTCAAAGCAGCTGGCCTGCTATTACTGAACTTCTCAGCAAGTAACTTTTGAGAAGCTTCTGAAGAATGCCAGGCTTCCTCGAAGTAGCGGGGAAAACACCGGTCTAGATTAAGTCATCTTTGGCTATTGCTGGAGTCACATTCCCCTGTCAAATTCTACAGAGGTAGACTCCAAAACATCAATTGGCCCACAAGCTGTTAACTGCTGCTGGAACAATGGGTGAAGCTCTTCTCAGAAAGTACACCTCACACGCTTATAATTTCCACCATTTCTGGGATTGTTTTGTTCCTTGAGAAACAGGTCTGTGTGATTCCAAGCAAAAGGGAAAATGGGACATTAATGAAAGCGGGTTGACTATATACCTCTTTGCGTACAAAGGAGAAGGACTGGGAGCTGTCTGTGAATAAACCTCTGTTTTTAAATTGTGTGTCTGTGTGTGTGACTGTCTGTGCACCTGGAAGTCATGGCGACCTCTAGTGACTGACCCCCCCCTACTGGGGGCCTGGAGGATATTCAGAGAGGTGGCTGAATAAAGCCTGCCCCCGCCTCCTGCCTCTGGTACTTCAAGGAGGTCTCCCATCCAAGTATTTGCCAGAGTCGACCCTGCTTAGCTTCCAAGATCTGAAGAGATCGGGCTTGCCTGGGCTATTCAGGGCTGAATAAACCTCTATTGAAGGATCAGAGGACCAACAAGCAGAAGGTAAAGGCAAAGTTTATGCTATAAAAGATGGCTCTAAAGGTGAACAGCTAATATATATCCTTATGAAACCTGAAAGACTGGCATTGAAAGGTAAGCTTGTTCCTGAATCTACTACACAGAAGAAGTGGTACTCAGTGAAGACATAATGTAAAACTACAGTTTAATCCACACACAAAGCCACCGTATACTGAACCAGACACCTGGTCCCTCAAGCTCAGTGCCGTTTGCTCAGACTGGCTGAAGTCTCTCACATCACCTGCTGCCTGATCCTTTCTAACTGGAGATGCCGGGAACTGAACCTGGGACTTTCTGCATGCAAAGCAGAGGCTCTTCCACTGAGTCACAGCCCCTCCCCAATTAAGATTAGTGCAACGGTCTGAATGCAGACCTCTCCACATCCTTTGGCTAGCGAGGATCTGAAACCACGGCCATATTCTGAGAAGACAAGAGTCACTGGAAAAAGCAATAGTATGAGGGAAAGTTGGAGGCAGCAAGTAAAGAGGAAAACCCAACATGAGACAGATTGACTCGATGCAGGAAGCCACGGCCCTCAGTTTGCAAGACCTGAGGAAAGCTGTTAATGATAGGACGTTTTGGAAATTATTGATTCATAAGGTCGCCATAAGTCCGAACTGACTGGACAGCTTTTCACACACACACACACACAGCATCTTGAACATGATTTCATGTGACATACATACATGCATACATACATACATGCATGTCCTGACCTGGATCAATCTAGCCTTTTTTCTCTGGTACCACTGCCACACACTCCCTGGGTTCAGAAACACATATCCAGAGTGAAAGTAATTAAACCAGCATTTCTCCAGCACCTGGGGATGGAAGGGTTTGAGGGGAGGAGGGACCTCAACAAGGGTATAATGCCATAGAGTCTGCCCTCCAAAGGGGCCATGTTCGTCAGGGGAATGGATCTCTGTCACCTGCAAATCGGTTGTAATTCTGGGAGACCTCCAGTCCCAACCTAGAAGTTGGCAACCCGACTACTAACCTTGGTGAACATGATCCCTTATGAAAATCCCTATTTTCAGTCTAATTTCTGCCACAGGAGCACTAGGTATATCTAGCAATTGATGCATCACTCATACATGTTGAATGTTTTGTATCCTTTGATCAGATCTGCATACACTTTTGAACACTTGGAGTGTGCTCTGCAGATGTTAACTAATATTATTTCTACAAGATACAGGTATTTTTTTTGGGGGGGGGACTTGACAATCACTTTGGTCACAATTAGATACCACTAGCAGGCATGAGGAGTAACTGGAACCTCCTTGTTCGGTAGGGTTGCCAGGTCTGGGTTGGAAAATACCTGGAGGCTTTGGGGGTGGATCCAGGAGAGGGGCAGGGTTTGGGGATGGGAGTAACCTCAGCATGGTACAGTGCCATAGAGTCCACCCTTCAGAGCAGCCATTTTCTCCAGGGGAGCTGATCTCTGTCAGCTGGAGATCAGTTGTAAAAGTGGGGGATCTCCAGGCTCCACCTGGAGGCTGGCAACTGTATTGTTCAGAGGCCATGAACATGAGTTGCTGAGGAACAGTAGCAGCTCATGAGTCTAAGGGAATATGGTGGGATATAAATATTTTAAACAAATAAATAAATGCCTGTGGGTTTCTTTGAAATATCTGGTGGACCGCTATGGGAAACAAGAAGCTGAACTCTGTGATACTTGGGCCTGATCCATAATGGCTCTTCTTACATTTTTATCATCCACATTCTTCAGCCACTGCTACATATACAAACTCCCAAAGCTCATGATCAAGAAATGCTGCCTAAGGCCCAACTTTTCGGTTTGCACAAACATTTTATTGGCCAGATTTTGACACAATGCCTTCACTGGCTCCATTGGTAAGTGATAACAGGAGTGTCTGTACAGCAATGCAAGCACATTTTCTGAGACTTTTTTTTTTAAATTAAAGGCACATTCTCTTCGCATGGATCGCAAGAAGCCTCTGCTAATTGCTATGGGCTAGAGGCAGTACGCTTCCTTTGAAACGAAGCCATCGCTGGGCTTCACCGCTGACTGATGTGAAATCAAAGGTATTTAATCAGCAACCTGACAGCTCGGCCTTTTAATAATTCATTAATTAGAGCAATGGCTAAAGAATAGACTCCGGGAGAAGCACTTTGGCAGCTTTATTGGAACCGTGCGACAATTGTGTTTCGACTTGGCGAGGGCTCTGCAGCTGTCCTCTCATGTAGTATTTTGCACACTTCAGATACCTGAGGCTCAGCTTTTCTTGGCATTAAAATGGGAGGCACATTGCACTCTTAAACACAGCAATTTTCTTTTCTAGATCATCTCCCAGAACAAGAAACAGGCAAACTCTATGGTTTTCCCTCCGATGATCGGGGCCACGTCTTCAACGTGATCGACGTTGCACGTCACGTCTGGTGACGTGGTGGCGGCGCGCACGCACGCATCAACAGACAGCTCCCGCAACCCTATCAGTGCTCCAACCACTGTGCTACACTGACATTATGATACACTTACTTTCTTTTTTGGTCACCGAGTCACAGCCGATTTATGGTGCCCTCATAGGGTTTTCAAGGCAAGAGACATTCAGAGGTGGTTTGCCATTGCCTGCAACCCTGGTATTTCTTGGTGGTCTCCCATCCAAATATCAAGCAGGGCCAGGGCCAGCCCGAGGTTGTCCTGCGCTCCAGGCGAGCGCAGATGCCAACCTCCCGGCGGGGCCTGGAGACGCGCTCTGACATCAGAAAAGCAGGTGCTGAAGAATAGCTACTGACAACCTCAAAAGCACTCGTCAGCTGCCTGTATCTCCCTCTTCATGATCATGTCAATGCTTGGTCATTTGCAAAGAGAAGGGGATCAGTGGGCTGGGTCCAACAGGCTTTTCTGCTAGTGGAAACGTAAGCAGGCATCCTTCTTGACCACCCAAATGGTTACAAGGCTTTTTAGTTCAGAGGAAGAGTGACTCAGGACGGATGTAATGCAGGTTTATAAAACTATGCATGGGATGGGGAATGTGGATGCCAGAACTTGTGGGTACTCAGTGATGTTGTTGGATAACAGATTCAGGATGAATAAAGGGGGGGGGAAATCTTCACTCAAAAAGTAATTAGCATATGGAATTCACTAACACAGAATCCAATAATATAGTTGACTTTAAAAGGGATTAAACACAGCAGGCTTCCCAAGTACTTACCGTGATTCGGCGGGGGACACAGACGTCTTCGCGGGATCATTCCTGCGGGGACAACAGACGTGCCACACCATGCTGTCACCAGGAAGTGACGCTGGGTGACGCTCTGGCAATGGGGCTCGAAACTCAATGGTACCATCGAGTTACCACAAGCAACAATCCAAGCCTTCAAATGAATTCCTCATACAAGGCTCCTGAAGAGGGACGAATTCCAAAAATCTCTCAGCTCTCCTCCAATTTCTTGCTTTGCTTTCTCTGTCTGATGACTAACAGCTGATAGTAACTACACCAACTTATTCCCTCTCTATCCACCCCGCTTATTAAGCTATCTCAGCCTTAATTGACCACAGCTGTTACTACCATGCTCTGCCCTCCACAGGGCCTAAAGAAAAGAGGAAATCATAAAAGGCTTGAACACTGCTGCCACACCCAAAACCCCAGATATATACTTAATCCTTTACACATGGGTCTTCCAGATCCTAGTCGGATACTCTAACCACTATTAAATTAAGAGAGTTTTCAGCTAAACATTAGGAAGAAGTTCCCCAGTGGAACAGGCTTCCTTGGAAGGTGGTGGTTTCTAAGCAGAGGCTAGATGACCATCTGACAATAATGCTGGTTCTGTGAACTTTGGCAGATCATGAGAGGGAGGGCAGGAAGGGTTGCATCAGTGCTTAGTTCTTGTGGCCCTTTCATATATGTCCAGGGAAATGATGATTGTCACTTTGGGGTCAGGAAGCTATTGTTCTCCAGGCCAGTTTGGCCAGGGATCCTGGAGGGTTGGTGTTTTTTTGTTTTTGTTTTCACCATCTTCTGGGCATAAAGCAGGGGTTACTGGGGAGGTATTTGTGGAGGGGGAGGTATTTGTGAATGTCCTGCATTGTGCAAGGGGAGGACTAGATGACCCTGGAGGTACCTTCCAACTCTATGATTCTACACCACCACACTGACTCTCCATAGCTAAACACCTAAGCTGGGGGTACAAAGTGAAAAAGGAGATATTGAATTTGGCTCCACCTCCTGCATCAGCCATTTTGGATTGGGTTTGGCTTTCTGTGACAGCCATTTTGAGGTAGCACTCACCACCCCCTCTCAAAATCCCAAAGGTTTGCACACTCAGAAAGGTTGGGATGTCCTAATTTATGGAATGGAATGAGGCTACGTAACTATTCCTTTCACCCATTTGTGCTTTTTGGTGGTGGGTGTGTATGGATGTTGGGGGCATTACTATTAGGGCTGCCAAACCGCGGCGGGGGAACCGCACGTCTTCACCGGATCCCTGCCGCGGCTTGGCAGCCCTGATTACTATGGAAGTACAGTTGGCAACATATAACAAAATGCACACTGTGTGTAAATCAACATGAAGGAAGTTCGCCAGGATGTGACGCTACGTGTTGCTCTGGCAACGGGACTCCAAACAGCCACGTTGCCAGAGTGACGCGTAGCGTCACATCCTGGCGACGGTGGTGCAACGCGCATCGCTGTCCCCCGCGGCAGGGATCCTGTGAAGACGCGCAGATCCCCCGCCGCGGCTTGGCAGCCCTGATTACTATGGAAGTACAGTTGGCAACATATAACAAAATGCACACTGTGTGTAAATCAACATGAAGGAAGTTCTCAGAATGATGCTAGATGCTTGATAGCAGAAGACTTGTTCCAAAGACGGAAGGAAAACAAGTGACATTCTTCCAAACCTGCAAACACATTCGGCTCATATTTTATTGTTTATAGCTATACCTGTTCCATTTTTTAAAATGACACCTAGATCAACTACACAAAGACTCTGCAGAAGCTTCCATTGAAATTGCAACACGACGATGCCAGAAGACAAATTTTTAAGTACAATTCATCCAATGTATGCCACAGTATTCTGAGAACAGAAGAATGAAAGAAAAATCATGAATGGCAAGGGGGTCGTAAATTGGCATTCTCCTGGGACAGAGTAATTGTCTGCCGGTAAGCTCTGCTATTTGCAAAGTTTTGGTGCTGAAGCGACTAAGTCACCATGGTGACAGAAGAGCTGTCATTTCATCTTATGAATCCTCTGCCTTGTTTACAGAGATTCTCCAGCTAGTTGCCAGAGGTCATTTGGAAACCCTTTCAAAAGGTTCCACCTATTTCCACATATTGCAGTGCAATCCTAAATGGAGTTACACTCTTCTGTGCCCATTAACTTCAATGGATTTAGAAAGTTGTAATTTTGCCTAGGACTGCACTGTTAGTATTGTCAGTTCTTTTAGTTTTGTAAGTATGCCTTGTGTGGAGCAACTATGTGTGGAGCATAATATCAGGGGAGGGCTGGGGAGGAGGGAGAGAAACAGCCCTGGAGAAGGGCCCCACTCTAACCTATCCCAGCAGTGACCCTTTCAAAGGGGGGAGGGATTACCTGCCCAGACAGCTCTTAACAGGAGGTGATGGACAAGCTGGGCAGCCATTCAGAGTAAGGGCAGAATGGCCTGTCACATCCCTTGCAGTGACAAGTTTGGGACGTCTGAAGATGGGAACTTGGATGAGATGAGCCCTCCTTCCCTGCACCCCCAGCTCACACGGATCCCTCTCATTGGGCTGAGGTGGCCCTGGTGGGAGGGGTGGGCCCCAAGGTCAGGTGGCTTCAGTGTGTGTGTGTGGGGGGTCTCCCACAGGTCACTGGCCCACTGGGTCTCTTCCCATTGGCCTTAATAGCCAAGCTGCCCCCGCATAATAGGGAAACAAAAGATCTGATTGTCAGCTGAGAAATATTCATATATATATTTTTAAAAAATTGATATCAATTAAAAAAAACTGATGTGGCTACATTTGTTTCTTTTCTTGTTTCCTGAGCTGTCTGTTCAGTCTCCCACTCGTAAAGAAGAAATACACTAGGGCAGAGGTGTCGAACTCATTTGTCATGAGGGCCGGATCTGACATAAAAGTCACTTTGTCGGGCTGGGCCATTTGTGCCATAAAACGTAATGCCAGATACTGGAGATATGAGGTGTATAAAGGACAGCAGCTGGTAAGCTCTGAGTTGGTGTATCCTCGCTGCAAGGCCCCATGGGCTGGGAGGGGGGTGCAAAGGAAAACCCACATGGGCAGACTGCAGAGGCAGCGGTGCAGCACTGGGCAGACACTCCCACACTGCTTGACTGCTGCAGACGAGGTTGTTCTGCCATGTTGAAGCCACAATTGTAGTGGCTCCTCCCACTTCCCCCTCGATCAGTCTCCTGTACTAATTGCTTGTGGGCCACATAAGAGCCGTGGGCGGGCTGGTTCTGGCCCCCGGGCCTTATGTTTGACACCCCTGCACTAGGGTCTTACGAAATAAGCTTTTGCAGGGCTACTGAATTGAGTTCTCCAAGGGAGTGCCACTGACAGCGCAGCAAAAATACGGATCATGTACGCTTGACACTCAGAGATCATACACAGGTAAACAATGTAATAGTTCTTCTAATGTTCACATTTTCAGTATATGTAATCTTGAAGGTTTCCAGCAGTGCAATCCTAAACAGACTAACTAGCCTAAGATCACTCATGAAATTTGATTCTTTTGAGAAGTGGCCTTGCAGGAGAGTGCTCTGGATACTGTAGACTGCCAAAAAGACGAATCAGTGGGTTCTACATCAAGCCAAGCCTGAATTCTCCCTAGAAGACTAAACTGAGGCTATCATACTTTGGTCGCTGCACCACGGTTAGGGGTTGTCAGCTCTGGATGGGAAATACCTGGAGATTTTGAGGGTGGAGCCTGGGAACGGTGGGGTTGGGAGAAGGGAGGTAGCTCAGCAGGGTACGATGCCATACAGTCCACCTTCCAAAGCAGCCATTTTCTTTAGGGGAACCGACCTCTCGAGTCTGGAGTTCAATAATAATAGCAGGAGATCTCCAGGCCCCACCTGGAGGTTGGCAACACTATACTAGCTTGTGCTTTGTTAAGGATGAATTCAAGTTAGAGGCTAATTAATTACAGTCTGAAGTTGGCGTACTGGTTTGGGGTAGTGGTTAAGAGTGGCAGACTCTAATCTGGAGAACCAGGTTTGACTCCCTACTTCTCCACATGCAGCCAGCTGGGTGACCTTGGGTCAGTCACAGTTCTCACAGGGCTCTCTCAGCCCCATCTACCTCACAGGGTGTCTGTTGTGGGGAGAAGAAGGGAAGGTGATTGTAAGCCACTCTGAGACTCTGAGTGAAGGGCAGGGTATAAATCCAACTCCTCCTCCTGATCCGTGTGTCTCGAGGGAATTTTCCTCACCTCTGAAAAAGGTGAACAGGGAATCTCCCAACATCTCTCTTTCTTGTCAGAGTCTCCATTTTGGTGGAACGATAACAAGCTGGAGACATTCCCTATGGTGAAGAACTCTTGGGGGGGGGGCTTTCAAAAAAGTCACAGTCTCTCTAATTAACACTGGAGTCTTTTCATGTGCCTTCCCACCTTTCCTCCCATGGGCTCATTTCTACACGCATATTTATTACCTATTGATGTCACCCTTCAATCTCTCAGCACCTAATGACTCACAGCTGTGTGTGTGTGTGAACAGCTGTCACAGAAAACTGCAGTGTTTCAGGTAAAAAGACATCTCTTTATGATTTTTGATCTTCAAAAGCCGATGTATGTATGTGTGTGTGGTGGTTAAAGTATTAAGCTAGGTTTTGGGAGATCCAGGTTCAAATTCATCCTTAGACAGGAAACTCACAGCGTGTTCATGGGTTAGTCATTCTCTGTCTCCCTAATCCACTTTTCAGGGTGGTTGAGAGGATAAAATCTTTTTTTAAAAGAATGCACTTTATGCCAGACATTTGCCTTCAATTCTATGGGCCCATTCAGGTTTTGATGCTGTGTTAACATGTTACTATGCAGAGGAAATGCAAGGTAAACATATTGCGGCTCATCAAAAGCACTTTCCAGTGCTGCTTGTTCATGTTGCTGGCATTATGTCACATTGAGGCCACGGTCAGATGTGCCATTTGGTGCAAAAAGCAAGCGAGCCTATTCCCCTCAGTTGGAAATTGACACGGCATTGTGCGTTCACACATCCTTTGTAGCTGCGGACTCAGCCCATCACTGCCCAATCAGACAGCACATTTGGGTGAGTGGGTGTTTTTTTGCCTTTTCCCATGTGCATAAATGAGGAATCACACCTCTGCACTGAGGGTTCCCCATGGAGTATGAGGTTACGCACATACTGCTAAGCGAGGGGGAAAAAATGGCATTGAGTCGGAATGGAATGAGCAGACCATCCCAATGGCATGAGAGCATGCTTGAGCGATCAGATAAGGGGAAAATCTGTCTGTAGCCCATCAGCAAGCATTAGGACTGGACTTTCCCTGATTGCTTCCGTGGTGGGGCAGCACAGGGTGCTGATGGCTGCAGGACCTTTCCCAGATGCCGCTGTCTGATTGTGCCTGTTAGGCATTTGCAACTGAGTTGGATTTAAAGGCATGTCTGACCGCGGCCTTAGAGACTTACCCACATTTAGCGATTTACACATTTAGAGATTTAACCTTCCAGGACATTCAGTTGCTGACCTTAAATTAGCAATTCTCTTACAAAGTATTTAAAAGGGAGACTAGGATGTTTGTGCCCCACCCTTTGGCTCCAGCTTCCACCTGCTGATCAGCTGAGCATCAGCGGGCAAAGGCTGCAATTGGCTGGAGTTCTCCTCCCATAAGTGGAAAAATGGGATCCCTGACCTTATAGACCAACCAGAGTTCCTTGGTATAAGTTTTCATGAGTCATCCCTTCATCAGATACATCTAAGGGAGCTTTCACTTTTGAAAGCTTATACTCTGGTAATAGGGTTGCGAGGGCCTTCCTGGCAACTGGCAGGGGGTGGGTGGGGAATTACCAGGAGCAGGAGGCCCAGGCAATGCCACCGAAGACATGGCAAAATAATTTCTGATGTACACAGGAAGGGCTATCATCATGCTGGAATGTCATGATGACACTCTGGAATTTGGGCAAAAACTCTACGGTAAAAATGGCTTCTGCCATAGAGTTTTTGCCCAAATACCAGAGCGCCGCTGAGGATGTCACTTCCAGTATACACTGGAGGTGATGTTGCAATGTTGCTGGCAACGTAATCTGGGCCTCCTTCCTGCTACTGGTCAGTCCCTTCACCAGCCAGCTGATTGGTGGGGGGGGCAGGGGATCCCCCGCCTCCAAGGTGGGCTGGCAACCCTACCTGGAAATATTGGAAATCTTGTTGGTCTTTAAGATGCTACTGGATTCAAATGTTGCTCGTCCCTTGCAGACCAACATGGCTACCCACCTGAAACTGTACAAAATATGGTACTGAGCATAGAATCCAGCTTTCTTAGGGGTTTTTTTATAATACCATGTTTAAAGCCCTTTTGTCTATGGTACTGAGCATAGAATCCAGCTTTCTTATTTATTTTTTTTAATAGTATGTTTGAAGCCACACAATACCTGAAAATATGTGGGAAAATGGCCACGGAAATCTCTCAAACGAAAAGGTATCACATTTCTCAAATGAAAAGGGGTCAGGAAGCAATCCTGGAGGTTTTTTGTCATCTTCTGGGCGTGGAACAGTGGTCACTGTGGGTGTGCAGGGGGAGGTATTTGTGAATTTCCTGCATTGTGCAGGGAGTTGGACTAGATGACCCTGGAGGTCCCTTCCAACTCAATGATTCTATAAATAATACTTCTAATGGCTGAAGGTGAGACTCAGGGTCCTCTCTAAGAGCTCAGGTCAGTGGACATTGGTGGGCCTCCTCTCCTCCAGTTTATCCTCATAACAGCCCTGTGAGGTAGGTTGTGCTGAGAGAGTGTGACCGGCTCAAAGTCACACAGCAAGTTTCATGGCATAGGGGACATTTCAACCCACATCTCCCAGATCATTGTCCAACACTGTAACCGCTACACCCAGCTGGCATTTATTTCATTTGCATGATTTTGTAGCTCTCGGGGAAACTAGCTTTTTCTGGGTGCGGAATTTTGACCAGCTTGTAGCAGAATATTCTTTTCCTCATTTCAAAGACGAAGAAGAAGAAGAAGAGATTGGATTTATACCCCGCCCTTCACTTGGAGTCTCAAGACCTTTTTTCTGTGTCCCATTCCACCCCCACCCCCCCAGCCTGCCTCCTTTATACCTCCTTATACTGCCGTGGCTTATTATCAGTTCTCATTAATCCTCCATGCAATTAATGAAAGCAATTTATTTGCTCCATTGTGAGGTACCACAGATACTGTCTATTTATCACCTGGAAATGAAATTGCTTCCTTTTCTGCTCTGGGGGGGTTTGGTATCTCCTGCACACCCACCTGCCTCAATAGAATTCAATAGACTAGGTATCTGTCTTTGTTCGGGCTTAATTACTGTGATAAATCTTCAGACCTTTCCTTCTTTCTTACAGTTTTGCACAGGGAGTTACTGAAGGTATGTTAACAAGGTGGACACTGCAAAGAGGGATCCTGCACTGACAGACTACTTCCATGTGCCTCCAAGAAAGGGATTTCCTTGCCAGTTGTTTCATCAGTCTGCCAATGATGCTGAAACACAATTGCCAAAGCAGCCTTTGTCCTGTTAGTAGGGGGGGAAATTGTGATCTAGGTTGCTGAAAATGTTACATTCACCTGATGAACATTTTCATTGCAAAATCTGTGGCACTGTCAGCATTTATATGACATGTGTGCTCCAGAGGGAAGATGGTACGGTATGGCCTGATGTCCTCAGATCTTAGAAGCTAAGCAGGGTCAG
Organism: Gekko japonicus; assembly: GCF_001447785.1. Taxonomy (NCBI): domain Eukaryota; kingdom Metazoa; phylum Chordata; class Lepidosauria; order Squamata; family Gekkonidae; genus Gekko; species Gekko japonicus. The sequence goes on along the minus strand of NW_015165852.1, from coordinate 789,604 downwards.
TAGAAGAAGAAGAGAAGATGAGATTGGATATATACCTACCCTTCACTACCCAAAGGAGTCTCTGAGTGACTTACAATCTCCTTCCCCTTCACCTCCCCACAACAGACACCCTATGAGGTAGGTGGGGCTGAGAGAGCTCTCCTGAGAACCGCCCTTGAGAGAACAGCTCTGAAAGAATTTATGACTGACCCAAGGTCACACCAGCAGCTGCATGTGGAGGAGTGGGGAATCAAACCCAGTTCTCCCAGATTAGTGTCCGTACTCTTAACCACTACACCAAACTGGCTCTGTACTTGGAAGGGAGACCACCAAGGAAGACTCTGTGGAGGAAGGCAATGGCAAATGACCTCTGCTTCTCACTTGCCTTGAAAGCCCTTTGCTGGGCTCACCATAAGTCAGCTGCGACGTGATGGCGCTTTACACACATATACCACTTGTGCTCAAAGCAGCTTACAATAAAAATAAAATCGCTATATACAGCCCATCAGTAAAAACAATTTGAAAATATTGATCTTACATATAACCCATATAAGAAGAGGATCCCAAAGCCAAATACAAAAGAAACAAAATGCAGACAGGTCTATAAGTCTCCTGAAAGCAAGAAAAAATGAACTATTACTCAATTACCGGTGTGTGTGTGTGTGTGTGTGAAAAGGGTAGCATGAGTTAGAAATACATAGAATTTCCAGTCACACAGATACACCCATCTTAAATTTCTGTTTATAATTTGAACCTCTCCCCCAATGAAAAAAAATTACTGAGGTAGCCTATTATATTTTCTAGGCTTCATACCTAACGTCTCATATGTAGATGCAAGATGCCAGGAAGCCTTAAAAGTTCTAGTATGTAAATGCAGACTTCAAGAATCCCTCTAATTTCCAGCCTGATTGCAAGTTTGTAACATTAGCTTCTCACGAGGAGACTTATATGGATATTTATATTGGTTTATTAGCTATTTAGCATTGAAGAAACTACTTTCGCTTTTTGTTGTCATGAATTCACAGCCAGCCCACAGCGACTGTGTAGGATTTTCAAGGCAAAAGAAGTCCAGAGGTGGTTTGCCATTGCCTGCCTCCGCGTAGCATCCCCGGACTTCCTTGGTGGTCCCCCATCCAAGTACTAACCAGGACTGGCCCTGCTTAGCTTCCGAGATCTGATGAGACTGAGCTAGCTCAGGCTATCCAGGTCAGGGCACTGTGTTGCTTACTAAATACTTTTACTTTGGTTTCTCCATTTATACATTTTTGAGTTTGCTCACTGGGGGGGGGGCTAGCAAATCTGTTTCTTTGGACTGAGTTTTGTCCCCCCCCCCCACACACACACTTTGCATTGGTTTTTCTTGAAGAGGAAAAAAGATACCATGACAAAGAATCAATGTGCAACACATCATCTGCATGCGATGGATCGGAGCTTAGTCCTGCTGTCATCATCGCCTGAACTGTAGAAACCAAACTAAGCATGCACATTAAGGGAAGGAATCCACTACCAGGACGGAATTTGTCCGTGTCCTTTCAGAATCACAAACGCCATGCGAATCGGATTAAGAAAGCCCAATGAACCAATTGCTGGGGACCGATGTCTCGATTTCTGCGTTGATCACAACTCTTTTTTTGGGCATGAGAATGAATTAAAATACTTTTGAAGCCTGGTTGGGAAGAGGGGAACTAGCCACTTTATCAAACAGTTAGTAAGCTGCCTAATGATGCCAATATTTCTGTTTAGCCATGTGTTAGGTTAATAAATCACAACCAATACAGCTCCGATGCTGTCATCATTCATGTGGTCCCTAGCAGTGCAAAAATGTGCCACCCTCACCTGATCTTACATATACATAAAACACAGCTGAGTCCCTGTTATCTCATACATCACGTAGAGCTCCAGGAAGCTTGCAAACGGCTTCCATCCATCTTCCCCCTGTCAAATCATTGTTATTTAGAGATCATGCATAGCCATCTGTTGTTTCATTCTGAGCCCAGGACTTTGTCCCATGATTACACTATCTCTTCAACCCCTTCGCAATAGCAGCCAAAGTGAGGGGGTTTGCACAATAGAAATATATATCATCGAAAACAGGTGATGCTTTGCCATTTTGGCCGACTTATTTATTGTTATAAAAACATACCGTCCAGCAATTGGTTAAATATTGTGTGATCTGCCCCTAGAGCGTGGCCCTCGGTACCATCCTTCACATATAACTGCGCAAACAGAACCCTGTAAAATTCAGAGGAATGTTCCGTTGTACCACGTGGTGGTCATGTTGCCCCAGAGCTTCCCTTCACTGAAAACAGTGCATTTGCGCCCCAAGATCCTCTGGTCTGATGGCCTCTGAAATGAGAGTTGGAAGCTGGAGCCCTCAGATAGAGCTGAATTCAGAAACAATGTAATGTAGGGTTGCCACTGGTGGGGGATGGGGGTAGGGTTGTCAATAGGGTTGCCAGCCTCCAGGTGGGGCCTGGAGATCTGCTTTTACAACTGGCCTCCAGCTGACAGAGATCAGCTCCCCTGGAGAAAATGGCTGCTTTGAAGGGTGGACTCTATGGCATTGGGCCTGCCCAAACCCCCACCCTCTCCTGGATTCACCCCCAAATTCTCCAGGTATTTTCCAGACCAGACCTGGCAACCCTAGTTGCCAGATCCAGTTTTGGAAACTCCTGGAGATTTGGGGATGTAGCCTGGGGAGGACTGGGGCCTCAGTGGGGCACAGTGCCATAGCGTTCAATCTTCAAAGCATCTATTTTCTCTGTAGTCTGGAGATGACCTATAATTCTGGGAGGTCCTTACATCCCACCTGGGGCTGGCATCTCCGAAAGTGTAATGGGTTCCCCTTTTCACCTTAGACCAGATCTTGCAGGCAATCTTGGGGTAAGGGATGATTGAATGGAGTAAAGATGTTGTAATTTAATTACTAAATGAACGAAAAGGCCCAATGTTGAACCTCAAACTGTATGACAAGAGCTGGGTTTATTTATTTATTTAGAATGTTTATATATTCACCTTTCTCCCATAGATCTCAAGACCCTAGGAACAGCATGCAGTGATGTTTGTTGGATAATGAATACCTCCAACGTCATTTTAAATTTGTCTGGAGTACAGCAGATAGATACGGGCAAACACAAGCTTGGAACCAAAGTAGAATTTTGCACTGAACAGGTTTGGCATGCGGACATACTGTTTTCACCTGCCAAGATCACATATGAGCAGAGCACTAGACTTCCTTGTCCTGTAGCTGTCCAACACAAGCAGCTGCCAAACAGCTTTGCCGCTGATTGCACTATACTGTACCATGAGAATATCTGAGAGTTGCTTGAACTGCTCATGAACAACCAACTGTACAACAAAAAAACAGCTGTTTGTGACTGGGGAGCAGAATGTGAACCTAAACATGTTTGAGCATTCCGTGAAGAAGATCATTACAAATTATCATATGGGTAAGAACAGACTACATTGGTCAAATCTGGCAACTTCTAGAGGATCCTTGACATTACCAGAGATCTACCTTCTTGTTAAAGAAGGTGACAGGAGCACATTCCTTATGAGTGTCCAGAGGCCAGCCTAAGAATTCATAATAGTTCCATCTTTAATCTGAACATTCATGCACATTCACCACTATGCAACTCTGCAACTGAACCCACATAATTGTGCTATCATCACAGCACAAATATCCTTACAGTTAAATCCTTTTAAATTGTGTATACATAGTGAGAGCACAGGAATCTTCAAAAAATTAGGCCTCTGTAAGTTATGAAGAGACTTAACAAGAAAGAACATACCGAATGTGGGCAACAATGAAGCCGCTCAGTTGAAATGGCCAACATTCCGTCATGTTTTTATTGTGACCAGAGAAACAGAGTCCAAGGGGGAACTATGCAGTTATGAGAAAAGTAGGTTCTTAAGGCCAGTGTTGCTAGGGATAAGTGGGTTCTCCCCTTTTTGTTTCTCTCTTTGTGGCATTCCATTCCTACGTCCTTATTTCACTGGGAGAATTTTTTAAAAATAATTCCAGAACCAACGACTGCCGCTTTGAACTTCTTCCATTTGTTTGTATCTTTCCTCCCATGTCTACATTATTGATGTGCACATGTTCATGCACAAGGCATGGGCTAAAAACAAATCTTGTTATGAGCATATGTATGACTGCATCAAGACCCTTTTTGTGTGTGGTGTTTTAACTGATGCTCACATATGCTCCTCTGCATTTGTGAGCTGCCATACAAAGTTCAAGTACAGTCTTACTGGAAATGCCATTGAGATTGCTTTTTTACAATGTTTTTGTCAATGCAAACATATGTAACCGGGGTGGGGGGGAGAGAATATATGCATGTGAACAGAAAGCTGTAGAAAATTGACAGGCACAACGATCTGTTAAAAAAGCCCCCTGCATATTATAAACCAGAGTGACAGAGGCTCACTAATGCGTTGCTTACATTTCAGAAAGAAAGCCAAGACATTCAGAACTCCAACATACAGATAGACATTTAAGTGAGAAGAATTTCAGAAGCATCTGTTGGTGTTACCAGAATTGGAGAACATGTCTTTCTTCCTCTACTCCTCTGACCTACAGGTCTTGAGTAGTAGTACCAATCAATCCCAACTAGGAATAAAAGGCGTCATTAACATATAGGATTCACTGCCACAGGAAGTGGTGGTAGATACAAGCATAGATAGCAAGAAGATGAAGAAGAAGTATTTGTGTGTGTGTGTGCATGTGTGTGTGGGCTTGCATGCCTGGAAGTCATGGAAACTTCTGGCAACCCCTACTTGGGGTGTGTGTGTGTTGAGAGGCTGATCTAACATGGCTTCTCTTAAACACAATAACTATATGACAATGGTACAGCTAATAGATGGCCTTCAGAGATAATGGATGGTAGTGCCTAAAGATGGGTAACATGTTTGGTCCCCAAGCCTCTTACCTTCCCCTATTTGAGGCAAAAGAAAGAACTATACTGGAGATGATTTACTAAGGACAGAACCTGCTCTGCAACCCTGATGATGGACAGCTTGGCCATTTCTGAAGGATTATGCAGGACTTCAAGTCAAATACCTTTTATTGGCATACAATATTAGAAGCATTTCCCAATAATACAATCCAAAAGAAATTATAAAATAGATAGTTGTGGCTATGTCTTATACTCTCCAGGGTTCCTCTGCATGGACATACCTCACCCATTAAAACAATGGGCATTTTGCCAGTTAGTGGAACTAGGCTGCTTTTGACATCTCAGTTGCACAGCGGAGAGCTCCTACCTTAATAAGGTTGCTATCTTTTTTTCTGCCTGTCTCGGTAGATGTAAGATAGTACACGTTGAATAGGGCAAGAACAGAAATTGTTCTGTCTGTTTATGGCAGGAAAGTACTGCTTGCCTGTTACAGAAAAGGGAAATGAAATGCTTTATAGCATGATATCTCCCTTGATCATCCAGATATTGGAATGAAATGTAATACACTTGTACAAGACACAATTCTACCTTTCATGTTCACACTCCATCTTGACCTCTTACACCCATTTCTATCAACCAACAGAAATGAAACTGTCTGTCCCAAGATACGGGAAGAGAAGTCTTTGGCTGCGAGATCAGTGCTAAAGAAAGATAATAGGGTTTCCCCCCCCCCTAAGGTATAAGCTGCTGCGGTTGGTGGGAAGGATGTCTCCTGAAAATGTTAATAAATAAATAAGAAAGTGATGCTCCCTCTAAGCTGTGGAGTCTTGTGAGCAAAAATTCTACTTTGTGAGCTACTGGCATTAAAGTTGTGAGTGAGCGATTTGGCCACTGCATAAATTAGTTTGCTCTGAAGCCATCCTTCCTGAGCTAAGGAAGCCAGAGCCGGAGGCTAAAAATCTGAGCTAGCTCACACTAATTCAGCTTAGAGGAAACACTGAAATGGGGTGATAAAGGCATTGTAGGCTGTGCTGTGTACTCACACGCTACAAGTCTCAGCTAAACAAGTATCTATTGCTTTTGAACACTGTAAAAATCAATTGACCTGTTGGGGGTGGGACTAGGGAAGGTTAATTATTCTCCTTCAAACTGGTTCTTGATTTTTTTTAAAAAAAGACCCATCCTCTTCAGTGTTGCTTATAGCCCCAAAAGGGGGAAAGACAGGCAAAGAGAAGGTGCCTGTCTTTTTCCAAACCAAGAATAATGCCCCCTATTGCAAAATGTCCTGCAAGTACCATTCTACTATGGGCCCTCTAAATGAGAGAAACAGTCAGTGGCTGTCCCTGGCAACACACTGCTCTCATGAGCCCACTCAACTGCTAGAGTGGCTCCTTGCTTCTCTCTGGGTATCTAAGCTGCCACCAGCTGGTTGATTAGAATATTTCCCATTAAGAAAGCCAGCACTCCTAGCACTTTACCACAGTTGCTATTTACAGGTTCTACCTAATGCCTGCATCTCCTGCTGTGCTCCCACAAGCCTTCGCAGGGAGGACTTACTACACTTGCATGCACCCAGGGATCTAGCAATCTACTGATCACTCCCTTCTCTTTGGCATCCTTTTAGTAACATGTTCAGGTGGTGCTTATCACGGCATGAAGAACAAATTTCCAGCATTCATAACTGGGGAAGTGGGAAGTGCCATCAAGTTGCAGCTGATTTACAGTGGCCCTGTAGGGTAGGGTTGCCAGGTCCCTCCTGGCAACCAGTGGAGGATCGGGGGGGGGACTTACCAGGAGCTGCAGGGAGGCCCATTTGATGTGCAGTGACGTGTCTACATCACTGCCGACATGACCCAGAAGTGATGTCATCACTACCAGGATGTTGGGGCAGCAGTATGGTATTTGAGAAAAAACTCTATGGTAAATTTGGCTTCTACCATAGAGTTTTTGCACAAATACCAGAGCGTTGTCCCAATGACCCGGACATGATGATGTCAATTCCGGGTTATGCAGGAAGTGACATAGACTTCAAGATGGGACCCAGGTGTGAGAGCTCCTTTGTCTAAGTGATCCCCAGATAAGATCAAAAGGACACTATTCCTCTCATATCCAGGGGATTTAACACATGTGTTTCCTGCTGCCCCCCCCCCATTGGTAAGAACTTTTCTTCCTGTCCTTCCCAGAAAGAGACACAATCTATCAATTGGCATCTCCCCCCCACCCCCGTCTCCATCATCTCCTAGGTGTCACAGGGAGTAAGATGACCTTCCGATTATTCTCTGCTATCTAGAAGCATTTGAATAACCAAACCTCAAGTTCTGGGTACTTGTAAGACCCATTAGCATCGTGGGGGTGCTTGAGAACAATTAACTCCTGTCCTGTTTCCTGTCCTTATACTGGTAGAAAAATGTCTTAAAATGAATGAGAGGGTGTTGTAGCCCCCAAAGTGTCAATAGTGTGACACAGACCACAGCAGTGGGCATTTTCCCACACCCCTATCTGTTTCAGGCAGAGAAATGACACAGAGAAAAGAGTTAACCCCCTCCCATCCCTAGCACCATGTGACTATTTTCTAAGGCCAACCTACACATGGAGGGATTGGCTCTGTTATATACTGAGATAATTACATCAGCGCTAGCGAGGCCATGTGGCCAAGCACACCTTCGGGTGCTAGAACAATAGAGGAATCAGATCCTAGGGCAGACCAATTGGAGTGCCCGGATTCTAGAGTAGACCTATGATGGACTCCTCCACTGTAAATAGCCCATCACTTATAGATTTTATTTATTTATTTCCTTTAATTTATATCCCACCCTCCCCGCCGAAGCAGGCTCAGGGCGGCTTACAAATCCACAATATCATACAAGTTTAAAAGGACTCTTCTTACATTCTTATATAGGAGAAGATTGGATTTATACCCCGCCCTTCACTACCCAAGGGAGTCTCAGAGCAGCTTACAAACTCCTTTCCCTTCCCCTCCCCACAACAGACACCCTGTGAGGTAGGTGGGGCTAAGAGAACTCTGACAGAAACTGCTCGTTTTCCAGAACAGCTGTGCCAGAATTATGGCTTGCCCAAGGTCATCCAGCCAGGTGCAAGTGGAGGAGTGGGGAATCAAACCCGGTTCTCCCAGATTAGAGTCCACGCATTTAACCACTACACCAAACTGGTGCACAATACCAGGAATGAATTCAAGAATACAAAACCCCGTCATGATCACTAGGCTTAGAGTGAGCACACTTTAAACTCAGTCATATCTACAGTAATTTGAAGTTACTACTGGAATGCTTAGTGTCACAATGGTCTACTTTCCTCTAGATAGTCAGTTTAATTTCTACAGTCCTTAGACCAGTCATTTCCTCCTGATATAGAAGTCAGAATTTGTATGTATTGTAGAAAGTAGATACGTCTATTTAAGGCAATCAGAATGCTGGTGGTTGGCGCCAAAGCCTCTATGCTAGTTATAGCTAATTTACAAAAAGTAGATTAATGGGGATTGTACAGTAACAAGCTCTTAACCTGTCCCTAGGGAGGGGAAAAAAACCCTTCCCATCATTATTGTCCTATCTATCAGTAGCTACATATGTTAGATACCCGAAAGGCAATAAAAGATGTGGCTGAGAGCCAAACTTCTCAGCACATTTTTCAAGTTAATTAATTGCCATCTTTCTCTTGGTTTCTCTTTTGCTCATGTTTGAGTCTCTTACAACGGCAGCTGAAATTATCCTTGTACGTGGCTGAGGTTGTGACACAGCATCAGACAGCCCTAAAGGAGATCCTTGTCAAGGTTCCCCATTCATCCAGCACCAAGTTCAGGCTTAATTGGGCTGGGTCAGCTAGTTTTCCTGACTCCCAATTCTCAACCTCCCTGAGGGGAAGAGCCATTTCAGTGACTGAGCCGCCATGTCCAGAACCACTCTGCTTTCAGCACTTGTCAGTTTAGAAGTCAGCTTCACCTTATTTGTCATAATTCCAAGTAAGTAGGAAAGAGAGGGATGAGACGAATTCGTTGGACGGTGATCCTTTCAGGATAAATTTTTTGAAGGGAATTTGATTCCTCAATAATGTACATCAATCAGGGATGAGTGGTTGGCATGTCTGACTAGGACAGAGCAGGCCCTGGTTGAAATCCCATTTCACTACAACGTTCCCTGTAGGCTGAAGATCAGTTATAATGTGAGGGATCCTCCAGGCCTCACTGGAGGTTAGCAAATCTACAGCTGATCTTCAGACTACAGAGTTCAGTTTCCCCTTGTGAAAATAGCTGCATTGGATGATGGACTCTATGGCATTTAGGGTTGCCAAGTACGTACTGCAATCCGGTGGGGGACACATGCTCCCCGGCCAGAACATTTCTCCTTGTAACACACCATGCCGTCGCCAGGAAATGACACTGGGCGACGCTCTGGCAATGGGGCTGAAAACTCGATGGTACCATCGAGTTTCTGGCCCCATTGCCAGAGCGTCGCCTGGCATCACTTCCTGGCGACGGCATGGTGTGGCACGTCTGTTGTCCCCACAGGAATGATCCTGCGAAGACATCTTCATCCCCCGCCAAATCACGGTAAGTACTTGGGAAGCCTGATGGCATTATAGTCCACTGAAGGTCCTCCCCTCCCTAAATGCCACCCTCCCCAGCTTCCACCTCTGAATCACTAATAATTTTCCAACACACAGTTGGTAACCCTAACTATGGTCGTTTCTGCACTCTCCTTTTAATCCATGTTCACTGTGGTGTCCTCCAAGCAGTTCTGGGATAAAATCAAATTCAACCTTTTTAATCCAGATTCCCCCCCCCCCA
>NW_015165852.1:773510-779689 GCF_001447785.1 Gekko japonicus | reverse complement strand
AGTTCGAAAGCAAGAAATTGCAAGTAGATAAATAGGTACCACTTCAATTGAAAGGTAACAGCGTTCCGTGCGCCTTGGTGTTTAGTCACGCCGGCCACATGACCACGGAAACGTCTTCAGACAGCGCTGGCTCTTCGGCTTGGAAACGAATATGAGTACCGCAACCCTAGAGTCGGATTCGACTGGCTTTCAAGCAAGGGAACCTTTACCCACCCCCAACAGCGGCCATCCCTCTCATCGACACCGGGTCGACCTACTCCATAATATCCGCGGACACGCTCCGTTCACTGTGTCCTCAGGGGGGGCCACCACTACAGAAGTCACGGGGTTTCCGGTTACGGGACTTTAACAAAAACCCCGTGGCGGTGGTGGGCTGGGGCAAGTTCCGGGTCCAGTTTCAGGGCTTCAAGGGCCAACTGGACCTACTGGTTGTGGACCGCCCCCTCTCCAGCTTGTTGGGACTGGCCTGGTTCAAGGCCCTGGGGCTCTCCGTTACGGGCATCAACCAGGTTGGAGCACAGGATTTCGGGGCGGTGTGTGCAGAATTCCCCCGCGTCTTCGATGGGACCCTGGGGCGGTACACGGGCCCCGCCATCTCCCTGGACCTAGACCCAGCGATACGCCCCATACGCATCAGGTCCCGGCTGCCCCCGATCTCCATGAGGCCGAAGGTGGAGGCCGAGCTTGATCGCCTGGTTGAGCAAGGCGTGCTAGAACCTGTGGCGTCGGCCCGGTGGGAAACCCCCATTGTCACACCAATCAAGCCGAACGGGGACGTCCGCATCTGCGCGGACTATAAATGTACCATAAACAAAGCCCTACAGCCCCACGCATACCCGGTGCCGGTAGTAAGCCAAGTGCTGGCGGCCCTGGCCGGGGCCCGGGTGTTCGGCAAACTGGACTTGGCCCAGGCGTACCAGCAGCTACCGGTGGACGCCGCCACGGCCGAGGCCCAGACCATTGCGACCCACAAGGGGGCCTTCAAAGTGCACCGCCTCCAGTTCGGGGTCTCAGTCGCGCCGGGGATCTTTCAATCTTTTATGGATTCCCTTCTTAAAGGCATCCCCGGAGTTCAGCCGTTTCTAGACGACGTGCTGATCGCCGCGCCAGACCCCTCGTCCTTCGCAGACCGTCTGAGGGCCGTTTTACAGCGCTTCGACGCGGCGGGCCTCAAGGTGAAACGGGAGAAGTGCCTACTGGGGGTGCCGCGGGTGGAGTTTCTGGGCTTCGCGGTGGACGCCGCCGGCCTGCACCCCTCCCAGGACAAGGTAGAGGCCATCACGCACGCCCCGGCCCCGAAGTCCAAGACGGAGCTACAGGCGTTCCTGGGCCTAGTGAACTTCTACCACTCCTTCTTGCCCCTGAAGGCGGCCGTCGCAGAGCCGCTCCACCGCCTCCTCGACAAGTCAGCACCATGGGTCTGGGGGCCTCCGCACGCCGCGGCTTTCCAAACAATAAAGGACCTCCTGGTCTCTAATGCGGTCCTCGCCCATTTTGACGAGGCCCTTCCCGTGGTGCTGGCGTGCGACGCTTCTCCCTATGGGGTCGGGGCGGTCCTGGGGCACAGACTACCGGATGGTCGCGAGGTCCCGGTGGCCTACTACTCGCGGACACTGTCGTCGGCCGAGCGCAACTACGCGCAGATCGACAAGGAGGCGTTGGCAATCGTGGCAGGGGTGAAAAAATTTCACCACTACTTGTACGGCCGTCCGTTCACGATCCTGACGGACCACAAGCCCCTGCTGGGCCTCCTCGCACCCGACCGGCAGACACCGCAGATAACCTCGCCCAGGGTGCTACGCTGGTCCATCTTCCTGGCGGGGTATGCGTACGACCTCGTCCATCGGCCCGGACAGGCGATGGGCCACGCTGACGCTCTGAGCCGCCTGCCCCTCCCCAAGTGTGACCCGGACCCGGCCCCCGCGCTCCTGGTCGCGAGCCTGGAAGCCCTCACGGACCAGCCGGTCCATGTTTCGGAGGTGGCGCGCTGTACCTCCAAGGACAAGACATTGGGGAGGGTCTTGGACTGGGTGGTGAGGGGGTGGCCCGAGGCCAAAGGAGACCAGGACATCGCCCCGTTCGCCACCCGGAAACACGAACTCTCAACCCACAAGGGGTGCTTGCTGTGGGGAAGCCGGGTGGTCATCCCCTCGCCTTTAAGGGAACGGGTACTCACCGCCCTGCACGAGACACACCCCGGGGTGGTGCGGATGAAAGCCCTGGCCAGGAGCTATGTGTGGTGGCCAGGACTGGACGCGGACATTGAAGGGGTGGTCAAGAGGTGCCAGCCCTGCCAAGCCTCGCGGCCGGAACCACCCCGAGCGCCCGAGAGGGCCTGGGAATCCTCCCACCGTCCCTGGTCCCGCCTCCATCTGGACTTTGCTGGACCCTTCCAGGGCAAGCTGTTCTTCATCCTGGTGGACGCATACAGCAAGTGGCTGGAAGTGGTCCCCGTGCCCTCCACATCCTCGCAGGCCGCAATCCGGGCCATGTGGAGGATCTTCAGCGGCCAAGGGATCCCCGACACGCTGGTCACGGACAATGGAACCGCGTTCACCTCGGCCGAGTTCCAGGCTTTCACCAGGTACTACGGGATCCGCCACGTCCGATCCGCCCCGTTCCACCCTGCCACGAATGGCCAGGCGGAGCGCATGGTGCGCACCACAAAGGACGCACTTCGCCGACTGGACTCCACCGATTGGGACTATAAACTAGCAGCCTTTCTCTTCGGACAGCGTACCACGCCACACACCACGACCGGCCGCTCCCCGGCCGAACTACTGCTGGGCCGCCGCCTGGCCTCCCGACTGGATCGGTTACACCCAGATCGGGCAACCCCGGAGGCCCCGGGCACCGAGACGTACGAGTCGGCCAGAGGGTTCTTTCCAGAGGACCCGGTGTACGCCCGAAACTACGGCCGGGGGCCTCAATGGATCCCAGCCCGAGTCATACGGGTCAAGGGCCCCCGTTCGTACGAGGTCTCCAGCGAGGATGGCCAGATCCTCCACCGGCACATAGATCAGCTGCGCCGTCGCACGCTACAGCTGGACCCTGAGGATCCGGACGAGGACCCAGAGCCTGCCACATCGGCCCCACTCCCGGCACCGGATCCACAGCCGCCTCTCCGTGAGGAAACCGAGGCGCCTCCCACCGTGGTGCCAGACTGTCCTGCCTCCTCGGCGCCCTCGCCGGCTCCGAGCCCCTCGGCTCCCAGGGCCCCCGAGACCGAACCCATCGCTACCCCGGAGCCCCGACGCTCGACGCGCCCCAAGAAGCCACCCGCCTACTTGAAGGACTTCGTCTGTGGGTGCCTTCTGAACCAAGGGGGGAGGGGTGTAATGTATTCAGCCTGACATGCCCGGACTTGCCCGGGCTGGCCAGGCACAACTCTTCAATAGCTTCATGTCCAAAGACAATGGGTCCGTAGGATCCTAGCCGGCCCAATCAAAGGGCCAGCTTCTCAGCCGGGAGACCAATGGTCGCCCGGTTACTGTAAATAGCCTATCGGGAGTAGGGGGTGTGTTTAGGTGTACTTGGTGGCGGGTTTTCTGAACATATATAACCAGCCTGCGAGCTGGTCCCTTCGTCTTTGTCCTGAACTAAATAAAGGTATGCTTAGCTGAAATCACTCTCCGTCTGCATACTTTTCAGGGTGGATTCTATAAAGGGCTTAATTTTTCTCCTGTGTCATTTTCCTGAATCAAATGGCATATGTGACGGACATGTAAGCACCAAATGAGTGCCTTCCACCCCCCATTCCTTGGAGGCAACCAACAAGTCTTAGGGGCTGATTGAGGTTATGCAAACATTATATAAGGAAAAAAATTAAACTTTCCTTATGGTTATACCTGGGGCCCCCACACCAGTTATTTTTCTTTTAAAGAAAATTATCTAGTATGGCCTCGACTTATAGCAGACGGGATCTCCACAGTAATGGCACCCTTTGTACGGAACTTCTTGGGTAAGATGGTAGTCCACAAAGCCACTCACTTGCCACTTGCCGGCTTAGATTATTCTGCTTGGACTAGGCTTTTGTGGAACCATGGCTGCCACTTCCAATCCTGTCTCAGCTGTGTGGCTACTATGATTCCTGCAGATTGTTTCAGTGGGTTGCATGTGGCTTGTTATTGAATCTTAATTGCACTGTAAGCCACCTGAACTGCCTTTGCAGGGCTAGTCGATCGATATATATAATATAATATATATAATATAAAATAATATAAAACAAAGCATTGCAGGCAAACATCCAGAGCATGCACAGCAAGTGTGATTATTCCCCACTGAAATTAATCATAAGTGGAGAATGACTTTCTCAAGGAACATGGTTGCCAAAGGTTTCCTTCTTGTACCAGAAGGACTAATGAAATCTTCTTTCACCTCATCCTATCAGCGTGATGAGGACAAAGCAGACAAAGCAGGTTCAATCAACAGAACTCCCGGGAAAAAGGAAGTCGTTTTTGTCCTCAGCACAAAAAGAACTCCTTAGCATGTTCCTGTGTTATTAAAAGAAATATTCTTTACTGGGAGGGAGGGGGGAAAACACAGAATCTACAGCACAGCTTCCAATTAAAGTAAAAACAACAACAACACCCAGATACGTTCTTTGGAATGCGGTAATAAAAGTTTCAATTTAGCATCTGTACGGCCATTATGTCTAATGACTGCGCTGCAGAATCATTTATGGGACGCAGCGTCCTTTGAGGCAAGAGGGAGCCCGAATCTGCTTTTCGGCCCACAGTACATAAACGTTGTTCTAATTTAACATGGAGAGAATTCTCGCTGTCTATTAAAGTGGATACAAAAAGCTTTGAATAGAAGGATTTCTTTTTTTAAAAGAGAGACCTGAAACCATTACTGTTCTCTTACAGTTCCGCCTTTTGAAACCTGTAATTTGAAAGATTAAATGATAGAATATTTAAATGACAGAATATTTACATTCAGGAGAATATCACAACAAAGCACTGTGACACTGCTCATGGAAAAACAGCCCTCTAAATGTGGACTCATGAAAAAAAAATTTTTTTTACAGTCAGTGATACCCCATATTATTGACATCTGTTCCCACACTCCTTCTTCTACCTAATAGTTACAAGAGTCACTGTAATGTCAGTTTAATAGTTACAAGAGTGACTAATCTTAGTCTTGGGACAGCTGTTCTTTCCGTTCAGTTGAAAGATCAGCCATGAAAGCTAAAAATCTACAGATCTCTACTCACAGCCTTCAAATCATAGGATTCTCTGGTGTATGCAATACAAAATTCGTAAGGATGTACTCTTTTTTTTAGAGAGAGAAGCTGTATTAGACCTGAAGAAGTGAGCAGTGACTCAGGAAAGCTCATTTAAATTTCTACTGGACTAACATGGCAACCTTGATTTGTCTTAGATCCTATCTAGTACCAGTTAACTTTCCCATATTTCCTCCAACTCCAGCTGTGGTCTGCAATCCCCCCGCCCATGTCAGTGGATCCTGGGAACAGTGTTGGGAGTAAACTTTGGCTCTGAAGTAGATGGGGGGGAATCAACACCCCCAGTCTCTTTTCTACAGGTGGAGGTGTCCTCCAATAGAAAGCAACAGTTAGGAACCAAGCCTTTATCATCAAGGTATTGATGATACATTTTTTATTAAATGAAAGAACCAAAAAAGGGAAGAATATGAGAGGGATAGTTGCCCTCATATCTTTATTTATTTACTAGGAAAAAGGCTCGTTGTGGAAATAAATACAACGAGCTCTAGAAAGAGGCTCTGGGCGGGTGCCCCGGCCTTGGACACTGTATGGAAGTATTATTTGGTATTGTGGTGTGTCCCCCTTAAGGCTCTGGAGCGAAATACCATCCGGGCCTTGTAGGGAGGATATAAGAAAACTTGGCAATTGTTCAAGCAGCAGCTGGAGCTAATTGAGGCACCGTTACCGACCAAGCCGGCAGTGGAACAGAGACAACAGTTCAGGAGAGAAAAGCAAGTTTTCTTCCACCAAGGTGGCCTTTTGATAAAAGACTTTTCATTCTCGTTTCTCCTGCTTGTAGCCTTGCCAACCTTCTGTTGAGAATAACTTCCCAGCCAGCACTCTGCTCAGGACTGTCTCCGTTCTAGCGGCTTGAGAACTACTCCTTCAGCCACTCAGCACATTGCCTCAGTGTTTTAAGTCTTTGAGAATGTTATTATTTATCCCGGTGTTTTTA